>NC_134579.1:134913781-135213781 GCF_037038515.1 Microtus pennsylvanicus | reverse complement strand
CTGGCCAATAGATTTATTCTGTACATATATTCTGCTCTGTTCTTTCAAGCAGGATGCTCCATTTCTAAGCCAGATGTGATCACCCTGTTGGAACAAGGGAAAGAGCCCTGGATGGTTGTGAGGGAGGAGAAGAGAAGGGGGAGCCAAGGTGAGTAGGCGCTCATCAGGCAAAGTCAACCTGTGACTGTTGTGCCTGCTGGTTGGAGGATGCACTCTCAGGTGCTGATGGGAAAGGCTGGAGGACACACTCTTAGGTGCTGATGGGGAAGGCTGGAGGACACACTCTTAGATGCTGATGGGGAAGGCTGGAGGACACACTCTTAGGTGCTGATGGGGAAGGCTGGAGGACACACTCTTAGATGCTGATGGGGAAGACTGGAGGACACACTCTTAGGTGCTGATGGGGAAGGCTGGAGGACACACTCTTAGATGCTGATGGGGAAGGCTGGAGGATGCTCTCTTAGATGCTGATGGGGAAGGCTGGAGGATGCACTCTTAGGTGCTGATGGGGAAGGCTGGGATGCTCTCTTAGATGCTGATGGGGAAGGCTGGAGGATGCGCTCTTAGATGCTGATGGGGAAGGCTGGAGGACACACTCTTAGATGCTGATGGGGAAGGCTGGAGGATGCTCTCTTAGATGCTGATGGGGAAGGCTGGAGGACACACTCTTAGATGCTGATGGGGAAGGCTGGAGGATGCTCTCTTAGATGCTGATGGGGAAGGCTGGGATGCTCTCTTAGATGCTGATGAGGAAGGCTGGAGGATGCGCTCTTAGATGCTGATGAGGAAGGCTGGAGTATGCACTCTTAGATGCTGATGGGGAAGGCTGGGATGCTCTCTTAGATACTGATGAGGAAGGCTGGAGGATGCGCTCTTAGATGCTGATGGGGAAGGCTGGAGGACATACTCTTAGATGCTGATGGGGAAGGCTAGAGGACACACTCTTAGGTGCTGATGGGGAAGGCTGGAGGATGCACTCTTAGATGCTGATGGGGAAGGCTGGGATGCTCTCTTAGATACTGATGAGGAAGGCTGGAGGATGCGCTCTTAGATGCTGATGAGGAAGGCTGGAGGATGCTCTCTTAGATGCTGATGAGGAAGGCTGGAGGATGCTCTCTTAGATGCTGATGGGGAAGGCTGGAGGATGCGCTCTTAGATGCTGATGGGAAGGCTGGGATGCTCTCTTAGATGCTGATGAGGAAGGCTGGAGGATGCTCTCTTAGATGCTGATGGGGAAGGCTGGAGGATGCACTCTTAGATGCTGATGGGAAGGCTGGGATGCTCTCTTAGATGCTGATGAGGAAGGCTGGAGGATGCTCTCTTAGATGCTGATGGGGAAGGCTGGGATGCACTCTTAGATGCTGATGGGGAAGGCTGGGATGCTCTCTTAGATGCTGATGGGGAAGGCTGGAGGACACACTCTTAGATGCTGATGGGGAAGGCTGGAGGATGCGCTCTTAGATGCTGATGAGGAAGGCTGGAGTATGCACTCTTAAATGCTGATGGGGAAGGCTGGGATGCTCTCTTAGATGCTGATGGGGAAGGCTGGGATGCTCTCTTAGATGCTGATGGGGAAGGCTGGAATGCTCTCTTAGATGCTGATGGGGAAGGCTGGAGGACACACTCTTAGATGCTGATGGGGAAGGCTGGGATGCACTCTTAGATGCTGATGGGGAAGGCTGGGATGCGCTCTTAGATGCTGATGAGGAAGAGACATTAAACTTGGAAAGAAAACTTAGGTCTTTTACGAATGAGTCACCAGTGTCATATCTTCTATGCCAGATTGCCACTTGTTTCTTCTCTCTGGTTTTCCTGCCTTTTCCATAAGGGAAAGCTTTCTTGTCTAGTGAGAATACTTCCTGTGTTTTATATATAATTTCTTCGTAGATAATCCTTTGGTTTATCCCGCACTCCTTAAGAACCTTTGTGTAGCTACTTTGCTGGTATGTTTGTGTGTGCATAGCTTGCATGTCTGGTGTCCACTGAGGCCATAAGAAGGCACCAGATCCTCTGGAGACTGGAGTTTTAGGTGGCCATGAACCACCATGCATGTGTTGGGACCTGAACTCTGGTCCTCTTCAGCAGCCAAGAGCCCTTCACTGCTGAGCCATCTCAGCAGCCTGCATTTTCTTTTCTGAGATAGGTAGGGTCTTACTGTGTAATGAGGCGGCCTGTGAATTCCTCATCCTCTGGTCTCAGATCGTCTCCTCTCTGGGACTACAGGTGTGTGCCACTGCGCCCACTTGCATTTCAGTTCTTATGTAGGTAATTATTGTTTTCATCTTATGGAGCTTATATTTGTGGAAGTCATACAACAAGTGGGGATTAAGAGCACTGATGGTTAATACACAGGAGCTGGGTTTGGTGTCCAGCACTCACACTGTGGCTCACAACCATCTGCAACTTCCATTCCAGGGGATATGTGGCCTTTTCTGGCCTTCAAGGACATATATGAACATGGTACACAAACATGCATGCAGGCAAAATTAATGTAAAAGTTGAAAAATAAACAAGTACATGCTTGTGTTCAGGGTGTAGCGTAGTGGTTGAGCATCTGTTGAGCCATGGCCTTACCATCTGACCACACAACCATATGAAACAAAAAATAAATGGTTGCCGGGGGGTGGTGGCGCATGCCTTTAATCCCAGCACTCGGGAGGTGGAGGCAGGCGGATCTCTGTGAGTTAGAGACCAGCCTGGTCTACAGAGCTAGTTCCAGGACAGGCTCAAAACCACAGAGAAACCCTGTCTCGAAAAACCAAAAAAAAAATAATAATAATAAATAAAATAAATAAAAATAAATGGTTTATTAATATCCTGGAATGACCAGGGATGTGGTTCTTTAGTCCCAGCTCCTAGGGGACAGGTGGATCTCTGGGAACTCGAGGCCAGCCTAGTCTAATAATAGGCTCCAGGCTAGCCAGGGTCACATAGTGAAACTTTATCTGGAAAAAGTAACCTTGAAGAAAAGTGATTAGGGTAATGATTTATATGGAGAATTAGAATAAGGTGCAGGGACCAGAGTGAGGGAATGTTGTAGGAGCGGCGGGCTGCGTTCCTGCCCAGCTCCCGCATGGCTAGCTTTACCCAAAATAATTACACGGAAACTGTATTCTTTTAAACACTGTCTGACCCATTAGTTATAACCTCTTATTGGCTAGCTCTTACATATTGATCTAACCCATTTCTAATATTCTGTGTAGCACCACGAGCTGGCTTACCAGGAAAGATCTTAACCTGCGTCTGTCTGGAGTGGGAGAATCATGGCGACTGCCTGACTCAGCTTCTTTCTCCCAGCATTCCGTTCTGTTTTCTCTGCCTACCCAATTTTCTGTCCTATTAAAGGGTCAAGGCAGTTTCTTTATTTAACCAATGAAATCAACACAAAACAGAAGACTCCCACATCAAGGAGGGATGTACGAAAGGGATGTAGGAGAGGGAGTACGAAAACAACCAACTGAAGAGGCTCTGGTTGGCTAAAGATGGGATTGCGCGAGCGTCAGGTCCCTCAACTCCGAGGCCTTGCAGCACACAAAGTATGTTTTATTCATAAAGGCGGCTTTGGCTTGTTTGTTGTTTGTTTGTGCTGGTGCTGAGGATGGAAGCCACCCAGACACTCCACCACAGCCCTGGGCAGAATCCCTGATGGCCTGTTTCCTATTAGTCTTTAAGGTCTCCTTAACTGCGCTTACTTCTCCAGCAATGCAATGTGCATGAATTAATATTATTTGAAGACTAGGTCTCATCCTGTAGCCTGGTTGAAGCTCACCATATACACTATGCTGTCCCCGAGCTCACTGAGATCCTCTGTCTCCTGAGTGCTGGGATTAAAGGTGTGTGCCGCCACTCCACACCCTTTTTATTTTCAATTGTGTGTGTGTGTGTGCATTTGACTTTGTTTACTTACTGTTGTGCTTGGAGAATTGATCCTCATGGTTGCTTATAGTTGTGGATTGCCCAGTCTCGGTTCAGTGCTGTATTTGTATGACATCATTTCCTTAGCTTTTTTTCTCTTGATGAGGGCTTCCAGGTTGGGCATGTTACAGATAATGTTGCTATATGACATAAATTCTTTTTTAAAATACTTTTTTATTTAAAAAAAATTATTGAGCTCTTGGACTGGGGATGTAGTTCAGTTAATAGACTGCTTCCCTACTATGCACAAAGCCCTGGGTTAGATCCCCTCAACCACATAAAACCAGGTGTGGTGGCACACACCTGTAACCCTGTACTAGGGAGATCAGAAAGCTTACGGCCATCTTTGGTAATGTGCTGAGTTCGAGGCCAGCCTAGCCAACATGAATGAAAACCTGTCTCAAGGAAAATCAAGGCAGATGACGAGATAAAAATGTATCAAACTCTTTAAAAATATGAATGTGTTTGTATGTATTTATGTGCTTGTTTTGCTTACATACATACCTGTGTGTGTGTGTGCCTAGTGCCTGCAGAGACCAGAAGGGATTAGAGATGGTTGTGAGCCATGTGGGTGCTGGGAACAGAACAGAGGTCCTCTGCGGGTGCAGCAAATTCCCTTAGCTGCTGAGTCACCTCTCCATTCCCTGTTTTCAGAAGTGGAAAGGAAGCAAGTGCGGTAGAGCTACAAGGAGCAGAGGTGTTAACAATTCGCGTATGGTAAACACAGGCCATACTATTCATGGGAAAATATACTTACTCTGCTTAAGAGACACATCATTAAAAACTTTAGGTAGTGAGGCTGGAGAAGTGCCTCAGCACGTAAGAGTACTTCACAACCATCCTGCATCCTTTGCAGAACCCACACAGCAGCTCACAGCGGACTCTGGCCTCCATGGGCTCCTGCACATTTGTGGTGCACATGAACTCACGCAAGCTAACACACACGAGATGCATACAATTCAAAAAGATATTTTAAGTACAGATTCTCAAACTTTGATCTATATCCAAATAACCTGATCTCATCATCTCCTATCCCTCTTAGACTTTTTATTTTCAAAAACACGTGATTTTTGGGGGGCTATTTAGCCGATTTGCTGCTGGTTTTGTCTTGTTTTGTTTTCCTTGTCTTGAGCCAAACGCTTGCGGTGTAGCTCAAGCTGGCCTGCCTGTGTACCTGCACGTGTGACTAAAGCATCTTCCTCAGCCTCTGGAGTGCTGGGGGCAGACATGCCGGCACGTCTGGTTTAAGCCTGCTTTCTGTTGTTTTTGGTTTCTGTTCTAAAAACTTGTATCTGTTTATTTCATCCAGATTGGGAGAGTGTCATGTGTTTATCTTTTTTTTTTTCCAGATCTGGAATCTAGGTATAGCAGTAAGGTGTTATTTCAAGAAAATAGTACTCATGAAATTAATTTATCTCCATGGGAAATAATGGAAAGAATTAAAAGGCATGACCTCGAAGACTCCTTTTATGGGAAAGAATTTGAATATAAAATGTTTGAAGAACAAGAGAGTTCTCATAGATTATATTCCAGGCAAATGACAAAACCCACCCCTGGAAAAAGACGTCTGTACAGAAAACGCTCATCTGTTGGTCTCTATCAGAAAAATAGCAGAGAAAAGCCCTACGGGTGTGGGGAGTGTGGAAAGGCTTTCAGAGTCCGCCAACAGCTTACTTTCCATCAGAGAATCCACACCGGTGAGAAACCCTATGAATGTAAAGAATGCGGAAAAGCCTTCCGACAGTGCGCCCACCTCAGCCGACACCAGAGGATTCACACTTCTGACAAGCTCTACGAATGCAAGAAGTGCACAGAGATCTTCACGTGCAGCTCAGACCTCCGCGGACACCAGAGAAGTCACGTCGGCGAGAAGCCGTATGAGTGTCGAGAGTGCGGGAAGGCCTTCCGCGTGCGGGGACAGCTTAGTCTCCACCAGAGGATCCACACGGGCGAGAAGCCCTACGAGTGCAGGCAGTGCGGAAAAACCTTCCGCCAGTACGCGCACCTTACCCGGCACCAGAGGCTCAGCAGTGCCGGCTCGAGCTACAAGTGCGACGAGTGTGGCCAGACTTTCCTGTGCAGCACGGGCCTGCGGCTGCATCACAAACTGCACACGGGAGAGAAGCCATACAGCTGTGCGGAGTGTGGAAAATCCTTCCGCGTGCGGCAGCAGCTCACCATGCACGAGCGGATCCACACGGGCGAGAAGCCCTTTGACTGCAACGAGTGCGGGAAGAGCTTCAGCCGCGGCTACCATCTGACGCTCCACCAGAGGATCCACACCGGGGAGAAGCCGTACGAGTGTAAGGAGTGCCGGAAGTTCTTCCGCCGATACTCGGAGCTCATCTCCCACCAGGGTATTCACGTCGGGGATAAGCCGTACGACTGCAAGGAATGCGGGAAGGCCTTTCGGCTCTTCTCCCAGCTGACGCAACACCAGAGTATCCATTTTGGTGAGAAGCCGTACAAATGTTTGGAATGTGAGAAAACTTTCCGACTGCTCTCGCAGCTTACTCAACATCAGAGCATCCACACGGGGGAGAAACCGTACGACTGCCAGGAGTGTGGGAAAGCCTTTCGGCTCCACTCGTCACTAATCCAGCATCAGAGAATCCATTCCGGCGAGAAACCGTACAAATGCACAGAGTGTAAGAAGGCCTTCAGACAGCACTCGCACCTCACCTACCACCAGCGAATTCACAAGAATTCTTAAGCATCCTTTGAAGAACCCTTCCGTTGCAAATATGACAGGGGGCATTAGAAAATTCTAGAAGAAAAGGGTTTTAATCCTTTTTTGCTTCTTGCACACAAGTGATGGCATGAAAGGTTTCAATCAGAGGAAAAAGGTGTTAAATTTCAGGAACTTCTCTCTAGAACGGCGCTTCACAGAAGGAGTGAATGCCTATACCGTACACCCAAGGGTGTAGCCAGGGCACCAATTCATCTTGAAAATTAATAAATAAAAAGAACTTCTGTATAAGCCATGTCTCAAAGCTTCTGAAAGTTGTTGAGGTACAGTTCTTAATTAGAGATTTTCAGCAGACTCAGACAGAACATAGCAAAATGACCTAGAGCAGGGGTTCTCAACCTGTGGGTCACAACCCCTTTAGGGGTCGAGCAGCCCTTACACAGGGGTCACCTAAGACCATTGGAAAACAGGTATTCATAATCCGTAACAGTAGCAAAATTACAGTTATGAAGTAGCAATGAAAATAATTTATGGTTGGGGTCACCACAACATGAGGAACTGTATTAAAGGTTGCAGCATCAGGACGGAAGCTCTAGGGGTAAAGACCATTCATTGAGTGGTAGACTGGCTTGAACTGGGTAGTGAATAGGTCAGGCTGGGAGCCTCTGAACCAGTGGAGAATAATAAAGAATTCTGTGCCTTCCAGCGTGACAGCTACCACAACGACACCTAACTGAGCACTGAACCTCTAAACTGTACAGCCCTAACTGCCAGTTTAGAGAAAGGAAGGAAGGGGACAGATTTCCTGGTAAAACAAGAAGCAAAGAACAGGATTTCTCTGTAGCATTGGGGCCTGTCCTGGAACTTGCTCTGTAGACCAGGCTGGCCTTGAACTCACAGAGATCCACCTGCCTCTTGCCCCCCTCTCCCAGTGCTAGGATTAAAGGTCTGCATCACCGCCATTCGGCTCTACTTGGCTCAACCAGCAAAGTGACATTAGAAAAAGAGGTAGCACTTTTTGAATATTGAAAAAGACTTGAAAGACGTAGGTGAGATGCACTGGGAATTCTTAGATCATGAGTTGGAGCGAATGTGTAAACAAGACAGGAAGTCTGCAGGGGAAAGCAGTGCCCTGAACTCAATCTGGAAGTTCATGGACTAGACCCATGTGATTTGATACGGTGTCACTAGCAACATGCTAAGCACTTAAAGTCGAGGTATGTGGCCCCTCCAAATTATAACAAGATTTAGTGTAAAATACGAGACTTTGAAGTCTTAGTTCCTTGCTGCTCAGGGTAACTCGGGGATGAGGCAAGCATGCTGTGATGTCAGCTCGGGGCAGGGAGCGGGAGTGAGCATGGACGGATCCTGGAGTTTGCTGGCTAACCAGTCTAGCTGGACCCAGATACTGAGAGACCCTGGTGCTTGAAAAGTAAGGTAGACAGCTAATGCCGAGTCCCCTCTGACCTCTCGCACAGGCGCACGACACAGAGACATGCACACACAAGAACCTCCATCCTGGGAAACAGGCAGGTGAATCTGAGTTCAAGCCAAGCTAGTCTACATAACAAGTTCCAGGCCAGCCAGGGCTACACAGTGAGACCACCACCAACAATTAAAAACATTTAAGTAAAAAAAGTATTATCTAGTCCAGGCCTTCACAATCCTTTTTGTGCTTTTAAAGTTTTCTACATATGTAAGAGAGAAGTGAATTGTGTTTGCAAACTTATGAACATTTTAAAATTACCTTTTTATCAGTAATAAAGACTTTTTTATGGATGCTGATGTCAAGCAGATGATTTGCCTGTGACCACTCTCTTGAGCTTCTGTACTGCTTCACAAAGTTGACCTTTCTGTCACACAGTTGACCTTTCTACCGTAAAGTAAAATAAAAGCAAACTCAGGTGTCTTTATTCCCGACAAGGCTTTTTGCATACTGGGGTCTGCACGGTACAATAATCCAAATCTTCTCAAATAAGATCTGAAACTTGATCATATTTGAGACGAATTTCTAGGAAACAACTGGTAGTGCTTTGCTCTCTTCCTTCCCTTCTCCCTTCCCTTCCCTTCCCTTCCCTTCCCTTCCCCCTTCCCTTCCCCCTTTCCCCTTCCCCCTTCCCTTCCGTTCCCTTCCCTTCCCTTCCCCCTTCCCTTCCCCCTTCCCTTCCCTTCCCTTCCCCCTTCCCTTCCCTTCCCCCTTCCCTTCCCTTCCCTTCCCCCTTCCCTTCCGTTCCCTTCCCTTCCCCCTTCCCTTCCCTTCCCTTCCCCCTTCCCTTCCCTTCCCCCTTCCCCCTTCCCTTCCCTTCCCTTCCCCCTTCCCTTCCCTTTCCTTCCCTTCCCTTCCCCCTTCCCTTCCCCCTTCCCCCTTCCCTTCCCTTCCCCCTTCCCTTCCCTTCCCCCTTCCCTTCCCTTCCCTCCCCCTCTCCTCCCTTCCCCAACCCCCCTTCCTTCCTTCCTTTCTTTCTGTTTTGGAGATAGGGTCTCACTGGTCTGCTCCAAATTCACTGTCTGCCTCTGCCTCTTTAGTGCCGCAATTACAGGCATGCACCTCCACTTTTGGCTACTGGGTGATGCATTTTTAAAAGAGTACCATAGTTGAGTGAGAACATTATGTACTGTGTGTTAGAATCAGTACTTTTTTAGAAAATGAAACTAAAATCTCACCAGAATGAAATAATTCAGACTTATTTAACTACTTAATCTTTTTGTAGGAGGCCGCTTGCTCATTTCCTGGTCGCCCAGACTCCCGAAATAATCACACAGAAACTATATTATTTAAACTACTGCTTGGACCATTAGCTCTAGCTTCTTATTGGCTAACTCTTACATATTAATTTAACCCATCTCCATTAATCTGTGTATCACTACGAGGTCGTGGCTTACCAGCAAAGTTTCTTTTCTCCTTGACTCCACCTCCTTTCTCCCAGCATTCAGTTTAGTTTTCCTGCCTACCGCTGTTCTGCTCTATGCAGGCCCAAGACAGTTTGTTTATTAACCAATGGTATTCACAGCAGACAGAGGGGAATCCCACATCATAACATAGTTATTTCCAGTGCACTGTCACTCAGTGCCTCTGAGTGCGTGGGACATTAGCAATTAGTAAATACTGCTAACGTGAAATAGAAGACTACACTAGTGGGAAGTTTCGATCTTATGCCACCAATGCACATACAGGTCCCTTCCCAGGGTGTGGCACCCGGTTCCTGGGTCTGCATATTGGCCTGATTCTCTTCTGCAGCAGTTGGGAGTTTTAACCCTAAGGAACAATACAAGTGTTCCTATGGGCAACAATACAAATACATCCCCCACAGCACAATTCTGAGCAAAATAAGCAGACATAAAAGACGGCTTTCCTGGGCTGGACTGTAGCTCAGCTGGTAGAGCGCTAGTTTAGCATGCAGGAGTCCTGGGTTTGATCCCCAGCACTGCGTATGAGGCACAGTGGCACACGTCTAAAACCACAGAACTTGAGAGGTAGAAACAGGAGGCTCAGGAGTTCAAGGTCAGCCTTGGCCACAGAGGCGGCTCAAGCTCAGCCTGGGCTATAGGAGACCCTCTCTTTGCTTTGTTTGTTTTGTTTTTGAGAGAGGGTTTCTCTGTGTAACCCTGGATATCCTTGAACTCTGTAGACCAAGCTGGTCTCAAACTCAGAGAGATCTGCCTGTCTCTGCCTCCCAAGTGCTAGAATTAAAGGTGTGTGCCACCATCAACACCAGGCTAGAGATGCTGTCATAAAAAGCAATCATAGTCTATGATCCCCTCTATAATAAGTACAAAAGTTGATACTTTTTATGTAGTTAGAAGGCAGGATGGTGGGGTGGGCTGCCCAGGAGTAGTAATGAGAGAAACAGGGGGTTCCGAGGACAGCAGTGTCTGGTACTTGGTTCGGGTGCTGATGGCAGATGTATTCGCTTTGGGAGAATTCACACTGTGCACAGGTCCTGCGCATCTCTGCTTTGATGTTGCACAACTAAAAGTTTTTGTCTTGGGAAATGATACTGAGTTCATATAAATACTTCAGATTTAATGTCTCTATTTTAAACTTTGTCCTTGTTTTCTTTATAGCAATTTTTTGATTCTCTCACAATACAGCCATTGTTCTGGAAGACACATGAAGTGCTGCGTGTAAAGCCAGCTTCGCTAATAATCCGGAATGAAGCCAGAGTTTGCTTTGCTGTGCTTAAATACTCACTGAAGGACCAGTGAGATGAGACAGAAGCAGTGCCTAGTGCGTCTGACAACGTGAACCCCCATAGAGGTAGAAGGAGAAACCTGACCCCTAAGATTGTCCTCTGACCTTTGTCATGGAGTGCACACAGCCACATTTACACACAGGCATTGTGAACACAGCAGGGAAGTCACTAACATGGTAGTCAAGGGCTGGGGAGATGGCTCCGTGGTGGCAAAAGCACTTGCTGTATGCATGCTGTTGGCATCCCAGGACCGTGTAACAGCCGGGCACACACGCCGGTAATCCCAATCTTTCTGAGTGGAGATGAGAGGCAGAGACAAGAGAATTCCTGGAAGCTTACAAGCTTGGCACCTGCAGCAGGAAAACAACAGAGATGCTGTCTCCCAGGAGAGGAGGCCAGCACCTGAGGTTGTCCTCTGGCCTGGGCATGTGACCACATTTGTGATCTTGTGTTCAGATTTAGCCAAAATTGTAGTTCTTAAAACATCATGATCTGTAATTAGGTTTATTTGGTTATTTTCTATCTTTTTTTTTTTTTTGGTTTTTCGAGACAGGGTTTCTCTGTGGTTTTGGAGCCTGTCCTGGAACTACCTAGCTATTGTAGACCAGGCTGGCCTCAAACTCACAGAGATCCACCTGCCTCTGCCTCCCGAGTGCTGGGATTAAAGGCGTGCGCCACCACCGCCCGGCTTTATTTTCTATCTTTAAGGACTGATGTGTTGGTTTTTTTTTTTGGTTATTTTCTATGTTCAAGGACTGATGTTTTGTTTCTGACTTATTTTTAATCCTTGTGTATATGAGCATGTTCATACGTGCATGTATGCATATAGAGGGTACAGATTGGTGTCTGGCGTCTTCGTCACTTTTCACCTTATTTTTGGAGACAAGGTTTCTCTGTGTAGTTCTGACTGTCCTGGAATTCCCTCTGTAGACCAGGCTGGCCTTAAACTCACAGATATCCACCTGCCTCTGCCTCATGAGTGCTGGGATTAAAATCATGCACCACCACTGCCTAGCGATTAAAAAAAAAAAAAGGAAACATTTCCATGGTTTTAAAGTTAAAACTAGGCTGAGATTAGTGGTCCATCCTTGTAGTCTCGGTATTTGGGAAGCAGAAATAAGAGTACTGAGTCCAGTCCAGTCTGGGCTATGGTGTAAACCTGTATTTCAAATAAATTGCCAGGTATGATGGCTCACAACTTTAATTCCGGTGTTTGGGAAGCAAAGGCAGGCAGATCTCTGTGACTTTGAGGGCAGCCTGGTCTACATAGCAAGTTCCAGGCTAGCTTTGGCTACATAGTGAGACACTGTCTCAGAAAACACCCCTCCAAATAAAATGTAAGGGGAGTGCTAGAGAGGTGGTTCAGTGGTTATTAAGAGCACACACCCCTCTTGCAAAAGACTCAGCCGTGGTTCTCAGAACCCATGTTGGGTCACCCACAGCCACCTCGATCTCCAGCTCCAGGGGATCCAATGCCCTCTCTTGGTCTCCGTAGGCACTGCACTCAGTTGCTCATACACGTACGTAAACACACACAAATACATAATAAATAATAAAATTAAAGTCAGAAAATAAGTTTTGGGAATAACTTTGTAACAATCCTGATTGGTGAAAAATGTAACCGTAACTTCTATAACTTCTACATGAAGGTCCTCTGTGCTTGCTGTTCAGTTCACCCAGAAGTACATCACCTTGAGGGATGGCTACCGAAAGCAGTACTGTTCTTCACTCTATTGTGTTCATTATTGGTATAACAGAAAGGGACTGACTTGGCACAGAGGAGATGGCTCAATTGGTAAAGTGCTTGTGCCACAAGCAGGAGGACCTGAGGTTGGAACCCCAGCAGGAATGTAAAAAGCTGGGCGAGGAGGCATACACCTGTAGGCCTCGTGCAGGGGAGGCAAAGGCAGAGAACTGCTGACCTCTAGTCAGCCTTGCTGAATCAGTGAAAGATGGTTTCAAAAAATAACGTGGAGTCCTGGCAGGGTGGCCCATAACCAAAGTCCTTGTGCATGCTTGAGAATGTGAGTTTAGATCCCTATCAGCCGTGCACCTCCCCCCCACACCCCACCCAAAGTAGAAAAGGCACACTGGGGGGTAAGTCACACCTGTCAGTGGAGGCACCTTATACTCCCCCAAAGCTTGCCTGATGCTCACAAACACATAAGCCCGGGGAATGCACACTCGGGGGCACGACCCGGCAAGGTCCACTCGCACGAAGTGTGTGTGGTCATAATCACCAATCAAGCAATCTTTGCCGCCTTCACAATCTCTTCGCTGTCACCCAGACACACGATGACAAACTACACGTCTCACGATGCCCCTGTGCCAGCTTGTTCCTCCGTGCTCCACACCGGGCTGGACCTTCCAGACCCTTGGCACCAAGGCGTCTCGTCATCCCCAAAGAAACTAAGTTCTCCCCGAAACTAGCTTAAGCATCCGGCCCATTCCTCAAAAGAGGTTTTCAGGAGAGGGAAGTACAAAACAGAGGGGAGTCTGGGAAATGTAGTGTAGGAAACTGCTAGGGGCCGAAGTCTGGGCTCAAAGCTGTGGCTTGGCCAGCGAGCACCAATGGTGCGGTTGTTCATCGGAATAGTGAGGAAATCCCAGCTGACAAGGGCTCCCTAGTCCAGACTTTGATCAGCTTCTTCTGAACCCTAATTTTCATTAGACGTCCTCCCCGGCTTTTCACCTCGAGGTTACCGGAGTCCATGGTAAGAACCCCTCGCACTGATACTTAAGTTCGTCCAGTGCTTCACTCCTTTTCCTGCTGGTTGGCTGTAAGCCCTCAGTTGACTATTGGCAATACTTTCTTTTTAGAGACAACCCAGAGTAGCGCTCCTCTTGCCCCAGCTTCCCAAATGCTGGAATTAAAGACGTGACCCACTGTGCCAAGCATGTTACAGTACTCCTTTTTATAAACAAAGAAACAAAAAATAAATATTTTTGCATGTGGCATTCAGCAGTCAACTTGCAGAAGTCGATTCTCGCCTTTCACCGTGTTTCCCAGGAGATCGAACTCAGGTTATCAGGCTTGGCAGTAAGCTCCTTTACCAACTTAAAGAAAATTATCCTTGCAGATTTAACTGCTATGGTTCAGTCTTTCTTGGACCCAGCCCTCTCTCAGCATCGTGAGTTTCCAGGGGACCGCCACTCGAGGGGCGACGAACGGGACCACGCGGTCTTCTGGGAAATGTAGTCCAAGACCGTGCCAGTGACCGGATGGGCGTGGCTAGCGTGGGCTGAGTCATCCAATCCCCAGGCGGAAATCTGACCAGGGAGGCTGTTCCAAATTCGGCTTCCTGCTGGAAGTTGGGGTCGGGAAAGCGAATGTGGGACCCCAGGTTCTGAAACCAAAGCAGGCGGGGCTGTTTGACCAAGAGGAAGCTAGCCTCGTGCTCTAGGTGACAGAGTCCTCAATGGCAACCCTGAGTGTGTGTGAGAAAGATCATGGGGAGATGACGTGTGCCGCTGGGTCCGGGGGGAGTTGAACGGCATAGAAACTGCGAGGTAAGAAAACCGTGCGGTGAACGAGAGTTGGGGTCAAGCTGTGCCGCTTTGTGCGTGGAGCGCGCTGTTGTGGGTCTTGTTGACTGGGTGGATCACTGCGCGAGTGACTGAGATCACAGAGAAATCTGACGCCTCCCAAACCTCATTCTCTTTTCAAATTACGATTAGTAATTGTGTTTCTTCCTGTACGTTATGGGAGCAAAAGGTACAGCTGATAATAACTAATTAGCATTTTATTTTTCCCTGAGATAATTGCGCGAAGGCAACCCGCAGGCATTATGACTTCTTTAACACAGTGTGTTTTGTCCGTGAGGTGTGCTGGGGGCGGGGGCATGCCCAGGATCCTTTATGCAGACAGGTACTCTTCCTTCGAGAATTCTTGAGGAGACACAGGCCAGCTTTTCAGACTGGCCTCGTAAGTCTCTTTATAGCCAAGGTTGACCCGAACTCCAGGTCTCAAGTGGTTTCTGTTCTTTCATTGGGTTTGTTCAGACTGGCGATCTTGCTGTTTAGCCCTGGTCACCCTTCAGGAGGCAATCCCCCTCCCTCTTAACGACTGAGGTAGCAGGTGTGAACCACCCGGTCCTCCCCAGAGACGTGATTAGCTGTGGAGAGCAACATCAGGCACAACTAAAGTAAGCTGCAGAGAGGCACAGTGCGGAAAGCCGGAGGAGCACAGCCATGCATGTCCGTGTAATCCAGAATTAACAGCACAGTGTCGTCTCTTTTCCTCCTCGAAGTGTTTAGACAACTCAGTGCTGTAGCACTCCCTCCTTTCCTTTTGAGACATGGCCTCTCTGTGTAGCCCTGTCAAGAACTTGCTATTCGGACTGTGCTGACCACAGAGACCCGGCTGCCAGTGCTGAGGTTACAGGTGCGGGCCACCGTCTCTAAACCATGTGTATAGAAGATAGCGTGATTAAAGAGCAAGCTCCGCTGTCAAGTGGTAGTTTTTGTTTATGTTTGAGATGGACTGTAGCTCATGCTGGCCTCCAACAGGATAAATCGGAGCCCGCTCATCAGTTGGTGCCTGAATTAAAATCCAGGTCTTGTATTGTTCTCTTTCAGGTAGATTATAACTTCACTGAACTGGTGGAATCTAGTTTGAACGAGAGACTGATGGGAGGCTAGAACAATGGAGGGGGCTCTTAGTGAAGTGGCCAAATGAGACTCATACATAGGACACGTAGTCTCTGAGGGCCGACACCATTGCCTTCAAGATTTTCGTAGAAGCGTGCTCTTTTAATCAATGTGAACTTTTGGTCACCATTCCTCCTCTTTGAGGACTTAAGCAAATTAGAATGGCATCGCTATACCTGCTAATAATAATGTAACCACGATCAGGCCTTTAAAACACGAGCTTTAAGGGAAGTTGAAGGAGATGGAGAGATGGCTCAGCAACTTGCAGCTCTTGCAGAGGAGCTGTGTTGGAATCCCACCACCTTCAGTTACCTGTAACCCCAGTTCCAGGGCACAGACATACATGCAGGCAAAACACCCATACACATAGATTAAAGAGATTGCCTGGAAGATGGGACTGAGGTATTTCTGTTTGTTTGAGAATGGAAGAGGTACTAAACCTGAGTTCAAGATAGGATTTTCGCGGATTCTTAGGCAGGACACCGGGATCTGGGGCGGGCACCAAGTAAAATTTACCCTTTTCATGTTTCCGCCTAATACAGGCAGGTGCTTGTGTGATACGAGGTAGTGATTCAGCCAGTTTAAGGCTGGAGTAAAGACAGTTCAAACTCACCTCTAGCACGATGCTGTTTTCCAAGACCTTGTAGCAGCAACCTGTGTGTCTGTCAGTCGCCCCCCCCCCCCCCCCCCCGTCCCCCGTCCCCCCGCATTTATTGGCCGTCTTTCTGAGGCCGGTTTCGCCTACTTCCCAAACAGAGGACAGGACTACATTTCCCAGAAACAATCACACCCGTGGATGTTGCCGGTCCTAAGATGGCAAGGGGCTTCGTTTGCATAGCCGAGGAAGAGCAGCAGTATGTAGGTCTCGACATTGGTCATTTTAATGTGACCTAAAATTCCTGAAGCTCTCGTGAACAGTTGTTAGCGTTGTGTGAGAGATGATCTCTGCCGACGAACGTAATGGAGTTTAAAGCCAGAGCCTGTAAATTGAGAGTTGTGATCTAGTCTTTTGTTAAAGACTATACAGAGTTGGACTACATTTCCCAGAGTGCACTGTGAACAAGCTACTTCCGTGAGTTCCAACCCATTTGGCTTCAGGCCTGAATCCCTTGGACCGTCCAGGATGTGTGGAGTATAGCGAGTGTCATTTTAAGGACTGGAATCAGAATGGCCATGGAAACCGAGTTTGGGGGTGAAGGGCTTTCCTACGGAGCGTGGAGTTCTGAAGAAGATATGGTGGCGTTCCGGGCTGACAGAGTTGGGGTTAGTATGGGAGCTTGGGGGTTGGGGGTGCATACTTGGGATTAATATGAGAGCTGTGGGCGATTGCCCTGCCCTGTGGGGTGTGTGTGTGTGTGTGTGTGTGTGTGTGTGTGTGTGTGTGTGTGTGTGTGTGTGTGTGTGTGTGCTGGAAAGCGATGTCACACTCAGTGGACAGTTTAAATACCCCTGGCGGTACGTGTGAACATGATAGCACAGCAGCCCTGGCACCACTAAGAATGAACATTCTGCTTGCGTTTAATGGTCGACTTTGTCATTTCTGAAGCACAGGTGGAACTGAAGGAGGTGCGTTCACATGTTGGCGAGAGAAAAGGCAGAAACACAACTAGGAGATGAAAGGAGTAGAGAAGGGGACAGGAGCGGCTCAGGGGTTACCAGTGCATCTGCTTTTGCAGAGAGGATCTGTGCTTGGTTCTCAGCGTTCTCGCTTGTAACTCCAGCTACACGGACCTTCCTGCCGCAGCACCTGCTCTCATGTACACACACACACACACACACACACACACACAAATAAATCTTTTTAAAAATGATAATAAGGGCGGGAGAAATGGTTCAGCGGTTAAGAGCATTTCCCGCTTCTGCAGAGAGGTCTTAAGCTCAGTTTCTAGCACACATACAGGAGGCTCACAACCTCCTTCAGGTTCAAAGGCTCCGAAATGCCCAGTGGCCTCTGGGTACCAGTGCTCAAGCTCACAATACACCCCCCCTCCCAGACACATAAATTTTTTTTTTAAAGTAAAATCTTAAAGTTGCTATTAGAGTACCATTTTCTAAGACAGAGAAACTTTTATTATTTGCAGAAAATGAAGGAAAATGCTTGGCTTATTCCTTTTTTTTCTTGAAGTGGGGTAAAGTATGGTGAGTCTCTCTAGGAACCTATTCAGATACCTGAAGGAAAGCGCTTTGGGGCCATAGTTCATGAAGGCACGATGAAACCCCTTTCCAGGCATGCTCAGTTCAGGGTCGTACAACATATGTTCAAAAAGGTTATGATCGCTGGCATGAGCTCCTATGTTCAAGTATAATGAGGCATGTTCATTTTTGCAGAAGGGATCAGTCAGTGGTTGGCTGACTGGGCGGGAAAATTCCCAGTTTACCTTGCCTTGCATAACAACAAATAAGAAAATTTCAATGTTAAAGGGTTGAAGTGGGGGCGACACAAAATGAGGAGAGAATTGAAGGCAGAGGAAAACAACACCCTGAGCTTTCTCTGTCAGTGTTAGCTGAGATGGGGAGAGCCGCAGCTAGTCTAGGCGATGCTAAGAGCTTGGTGCATTCTGGGCAAGCACTCCACACACTGAATTACATTTCCCAGCCCACAGTATCTGTTATTCAGAAGTCCACCCTGTTGAGTATAGGAGGCTAGCACACAGTGCTGGCCCTTCAGGGTGCTGGCCACCCTAGCTCCCACCTTGCTTTTCATGTAGATTCACATTTTAATGTGTTCAGTCGATTGCAATTATTTTGCTGATTTTTTTTTCTGTTTGTTTCTGTGTGGCCTCTAGTATATTTTTCAGAAGGGACTTTTGAGAAGATTCTCAAAGTTCTTATGTCATAGCAATATCTAGTTTGCTTCTTCCCCTCACCCCCCATTAAAAATGGATCTTCCTATGTGGCCCAGGCTAGCTTTGACTTCGTAATGATTCTCCTGCTTCAGCCTCCTAAGTTTGGGATTACAGGTGTGTGTCCACGTCTGGTTACTCTTTGTATCTTTAAAAATTGATGAGCCAGGTATGGTGGCACAAGTCTTTGATCCCTGATCCCTGTGTTCTGGAGGCACAAACAGGCGACCTCCATGCATTTGAGGCTTGCCTGGTCTACTTAGTAAGTTCCAGGCCACCCAGGGATATATAATGAAACAAAATAAGTTAATTAATTAAAAAAATGAATGATAGTTTGGCTGGCTATAGTCCTTGAAGCTCTCATTCTTTTCCACACGTTAAGTTTTTCAGGATGGAAGGTCTATTAAAATGAGAATTTCCTTTTGGTTACAGGCAGTTGATCTTTTTAGCACAACTCTTCATGGTTTTTAAAATATTCTTTATAACTTTCTATGCACGAGCATTTTGCCTGTGTGTGTGGACCACGAGCACACGTGGTTCCCTGCAGAGGTCAGAAGAGGGCATCGGATCCCCTGGAACTGGAATTGGGGGTGCTGTGTACCATCCCGTGGGTGCTGGCAATCAAACCAGGTGTTCTGCAAGAGCCTCCCCAGTGCCTCTCCTCTTCATGCTTTTTAATCTGGTGCTTTTATTAGGGAATGTTTCGGTACTGATGACTTTTGTGCCGTCTCCCCGAACCATCGTGTCCTTTCATTGTATTTGTTTAGACAGCTGGTATCGGTGTACACTTAGAGTCTGCAGTGGTTCTGGTTTGCCGCTTTGAATCTCCCTTCCTTTCCCCCTTCTCTCTCTCTCTTTGTTGTTGTTGTTTGACACAGTGTCCGACTGTGGAGCCCTGGCCGGCCTAGAACTCACGGAGACCCACCCGCCCTATCTTTTCTGTTAGAACCTTGTGCTCAGTGTTTGACCCACTCCTCACAGAGTGGGGATTTCTCGTGGCTGAAGCGTCCACGTAGGCTCTGTTTATTTCTGATTCCTCTCCATGGCTTCAGGAGGAATGTGGGATTAGAACCGTTCGGCCTTCAAACTGTGGAATAGTCATTCTCAAGTCCCTCTGTCCCCCAAACACGAAGTGTCCCACTCCACAGCTGCTTAGTAGCTCCTCGCTTTTCTCTCAAGGATCCGTCATGACCACGAAACCCTTAGTGTCCCAGGAGAATGGACGCAGAGTCCTCAGGAGCCTCACTGTACCCTTGCTCTGCCCTCTCACAGCCTCCTCCCCCACTTGCCTTTTTTTAAAAGATTCATTTATTATGTATACAGTGTTCTGTCTGCATGTATCCCTAGGCCAGAAGATGGCACCAGATCTCATTACAGATGGTTGTGAGCCACCTTGTGGGTAGTAGGAACTGAGCTCAGGATCTTTGGAAGAGCAGCCAGTGCTCTTAACTGCTGACCCATCTCTCCAGCCCCCGCCTTTGTTTTTTGTTTTCTTTTTTCCCATGTATTCATTCATTCATTCATTCATTCATTCATTCATGAGGCGGGGTCTTGCTGTGGAGCTCCAACTGGCCAGGAACTTGAGATGTGGGCCTGGCTACTCACACAAAGGTCCTCCTACCTCTCCTTCCTGGGTGTTGAGATTAAAGGCACTCGCTACCATGCCTGGCCTTTTTTGTTTTGGGTTTGTTGTTGTTGTTGTTTTTCTTCTTTAACTTTTATTTTATGTGTATGTGTACCATGTGCATGCAATGCCCACAGAGAGGATGGCTGGTCCCCTGATGCTGGAGTTAACAGGTATCTGTGAGCCAGCATGTGGATGCTGGGAATCGAACCCAGGTCCGCTGGAAATCCTCTGCAAGAGCAGCCAGTGCGCTTAACTATTGAGTCATCTTTCCTGCCTCTTCCCCTTCTCTAATTAAGTTTAAATCTCATTTTCAAAATGTAGTGTCGGTGACTGGAGAGATCGCTCAGCGGTTATGAGCACTCAGTGCTCTTGCAGAGGACCTGGGTTCAGTTCCCAGCACCCACACGGCAGCTTATAACCATGTGCAACTCCAGTTCCAGGGACGCTGATACTGTCTCCTGGCCTCAGGGAGCGCCAGGCACACATGGTGCGTAGACATACATGCAGGCAAAGCTCATTCATATAAAGTGAAAATGAAGGTTCTAAGAGAGCAGTGATTTCCCTCTCCAGAGATGAGACCTGAGGCCCGGGCCGTAAAGCACACTAGCTAGGACTCGTGTCGGAGACTGAGGGTGGTGGGGACTGGCAGTGCAGCTGGGCTGTGCCAGTTCTGTAGAGCCCTGATAGAACATACGTGGGCTTGTCTCACTGACTGCATGCTGAGCTTCCTCAGGCGTGTTATAGCCTCAAAACTCTCTGCAGGCTTAGGGTGTGACCCTTCTTAGATGCTCTAGGTGAAAACGACTCAGTAGGTTTGTTAGACGTGGAGAAAATAGGAGGCGGTGTCCTGGACAAACAGGAGTCCAGGTAGCTCTGGTAGCTCCCAGAAGGGAGAGCTCCATTCCGCTTAAAGATTTCTCACTCCAGCTTTGAAGAGTTTTTGGAGACATTTAGATTCAATCAGAATATCCTTGTCTCATATTCTCATCTATGAAATGATTTTTTGTTTGTTTGTTTTTCGAGACAGGATTTCTCTGTGTAGCCTTGTTGTCCTGGTACTCACTTTGTAGACCAGGCTGGCCTAGAACTCACAGAGATGCACCTGCCTCTGCCTCCCAGTACTGGGATTAAGGTGTGCGCCATCACGGCCCAGCTATGGAATGATATTTGACACAACTAAGTGGCTTAAAGCTCCATCCTGGTTTAGTTGGGGTTTTCTTGATTTGTAGTGGGGCCAGCATTTTATCACAATCCCTCTGGACCTTCCTGCAGGGAAGAAGACCTTTCTCTCACCCATGGAAGAGGCCTCTGGAAAGCCAGGGATCTCACAATTCCCTTTATTGTGTTCTGTTTCCTCAGGAGTTGGCTTCATAAAGATCGGAACCAAGAAGAGGACTGGTCAACATCCAGGAGTTTTAAATCATGGCCCACGTGAGTTTGTATTTCCTCCCAAACCCCTTTCTCCTCACGGGAATGTTTTTGTCATTTGTTCGGAAACCACTCACCCGAGCCAATTCCAGGTCAGCGATGCTGTGAGCAGCCCAGGGCTTCCCCGAGGGCACTCTCCCCTCAGCTGAGGGTCCCTTATCTCACCCCTTGGTCAGTGGCCCTTGTGTGTTAGACCTGAACGCACATCTAATGGGGAATACACCGTTAGAGAGCACATCCTGGAGTGCCATTTCAGAGACAGCTCACTTGTATCCCATTCCCTGCTCTGCCTTTGCCACCTTGTTCCCCTCCACCTAAATAATTTGTGTAAGTTTTACCGTTAATGTTGGGGCTGTCGTATGGCAGGTAATGACGTTCAGAGATGTGGCTGTAGACTTCTCCCCGGAAGAATGGGCATGTCTGACCCTGGAACAGAGGCATTTGTACAGAGATGTGATGTTGGAGAACTACAGCCTCCTTGTCTCAGTAGGTAAGGCTCAGTTTCACCCTAGACATTGTTTTTTTGTTTTGTTTTTTGTTTTTGAAAAGACAGTTGTCCTCATTGGGGACCTCCATGATATCCATCCTCCTCCCACAGTGCTTTGTTCTTCTCCTTGCCTTTCTCGTCATTGTCCCTCTTCCTTCATCACCAAGGCACCAGATAAAAAGTGGTTCTTCCTGTGTTTTCTCTTATATGCAGGCCTTTGCATTTATCAACCACGTGTGTTCCCTGTGTTGGAAAAGGAACGAGATGCCTCCGTGGATTTGAGCAGTGAGATCAGCAGGTTTTACCCAGGTGAGTGGCAGCCGCCGGGGCAGTCATCCATGGCCGCTGGCATAGGGCGCACTGTCCCTGACTGATGGCCTCGCTGGCACTGGGCGCACTGTCCCTGGCTGACGGCTTCACTGGCACTGGGCGCACTGTCCCTGACTGATGGCCTCGCTGGCGCAGGGCGCACTGTCCCTGACTGATGGCCTCGCTGGCGCAGGGCGCACTGTCCCTGACTGACGGCCTCGCTGGCGCAGGGCGCACTGTCCCTGACTGATGGCCTCGCTGGCACTGGGCGCACTGTCCCTGGCTGACGGCTTCACTGGCACTGGGCGCACTGTCCCTGACTGATGGCCTCGCTGGCGCAGGGCGCACTGTCCCTGACTGATGGCCTCGCTGGCGCAGGGCGCACTGTCCCTGGCTGACGGCCTCGCTGGCGCAGGGCGCACTGTCCCTGGCTGACGGCCTCGCTGGCACAGGGCGCACTGTCCCTGGCTGACGGCTTCGCTGGCACTGGGCGCACTGTCCCTGGCTGACGGCCTCGCTGGCGCAGGGCGCACTGTCCCTGGCTGGCGGAGCACGGGGCTTGTCCAGCCCCTCCCTCCGGCCTCGCCTTCTCTCCAGTCCTCTCTTAGCGCTGTCCTCTTATTGGTCCCCCACGTGACAGAAAGGGAAGTGTCATTCTCTTTCTCCAGTGGCCGTTGTTCTATGGATCATGTAGCTCAAATGCCTTCCCATCTCTTGCTATTTTTTTTATCTTTTCTGTTTAGGTATTTATAATTTTCCCTACTCTCTAAAAATATACAAACTATCAATCATTTTAGCTACAATTTCCTTCCTGTTGGAGGCCGTGTGGGTCCAACACAGATTCCCTAACTGGACTGGAACAGAGTCGCGAGGAATAAACCGACACAGTTTACACTGTCATCATGGAAGGGCCAGATCTCTCTCCCGAGCCTCGTTTATTCTCCAAACACCTTATATATCATCACATCAATTGAGCGGGAAAACACATTAGGCTGTCTCCTACCTAGGTAACCAGGTGCCTGGCCTCAAGTCACGTCCGCATCTACCTGTATGCTAGCAGTCAGGTAGGCCATGAATTAGCATCTCTATAAGACATCCTCCAAATTTCAAAGGGAGGAAGCACCAAACCTCTTAACTCTTAAGTCATCAGCTTCAGCCAACATCTCTTCTCAGGTAATCTACATTCATAACAAAAGAAACTAGGAGCAGCATGTCCTAGCTATTGATAAACAGAGACAGCTGGTCTGCAGAGTTATGGGATCAGCTCAGACCTGGCTAATGGCTCTTATGCCAAACAGAAATATGAGCCTACACTTCCTACGTTGCCAGCACCCGCAGCCCTCTTGAGTTGCCTTTCTTTATCTACTGTCTCCTTCCTTGTGTGTTTTCCCGAGCTCATGAGGTCATTGTTTAAACACACAGTTACCAGTTTTTAGTTTCAGTTTGGATTTACTAGCATTGAGAAAAAGTATATATCTTAATAAGCATTGTATTTTCCATGATAGGAACTTACCCAGAAATTTTTGCCTGGTGGGAAAGAACACCCGTTAGGCTGGTGGCTAAAAGCCGGGATAGTAGGTAAAAACAGTGTGGGCCACTTAGGAAGAGCTACCTGCAGAGAGGTCAGGGCCAAAGGGAGAAACCAGGAGAATGCCTGGCAAGACAAGCCCCGTCTTGGCCACTTCCTGTGTTTCTCCCTTTTCCCCTCCACGGGTGAGGATGGCCGTGGTCAATAGTTCAGCACATCCTCTGCCAGGGGCTTTGTAGTCACAGTGGAACAGGGCAACGAGATGGCTGAGCAGGTAGAAATGCTTCTTGCTCTACAGTCCTGAGGATCAGCATCCAACCCCTGAAACCCATGGTGGGAGAGGAGAACTGGCTTCACATGTCTACTGTGGCATGTTCATGTCCACAGTCACACCCACATACAGTGACTGCCACATGCACCCGCAGTCTGTGTGTCTGTCTTTCTCTCTCCACATACAATAATAATAATAATAAATTAAAGATAAATTTGTCTTTGGCTAAACCAGACTGGATGTGCTTTGTCTCCTGTTGTAGTAGAAGGCATGCAGGGGCTGAGAAGATGGTTTGGTGGAAGAGCACTGGCTGCTGTTAAAGGGGACCAAGGTTTGGTTCACAACCCCTTCCCTTTTAAAACTAGCTCTCCGAAATTTTTGTTTCTTTTTTTGTCCTTTTAATGTTGTCCAGATTTGGGTTTGTTTGTTTTTGAGACATTGACTTCTTGTGTGATTTACTTTACCATTGGCTTTTTTTTCTTTTCCTTTTCTTTTTTTTTTTTCTTTCTTTTTTGGATGTTCGAGACAGGGTTTCTCTGTAGTTTTTGGTGCCTCTCCTGGAACTAGCTCTTGTAGACCAGGCTGGCCTTGAACTCACGGAGATCTGCCAGCCTCTGCCTCCCAAGTGCTGGGATTAAAGGTGTGCTCCACCATCGCCCGGCTTTACCATTGGCTTTTGAGAGCATTTTTTTCCTATATGGATAGTAAAACAGTATATATTTACATTATTATCTTTCAGATATAGATTCCATGTGGCAGATGAAGAAAGTTCTACCAAAAACTAGCAAATGTGCAAGACAGTTATCCCAGTGGGAGGTAATGGAAACCGATACAAACTACAGCCTTCAAGGTCCCTGTCCTAGAGCTGACTGGGAGGGCAAAGGTCAAGTCCCAGCACAAAAGGGGAGTCAGGAGGAATGCTTTAAGCAGATGACGCTTACCTGTGAAGAAACGCCCCTTCTGAGTCAGCTCACAGCTTTTAATCAGTGGCCAGGATTACATATAGAAGAGAAAGCAGATGACTTCAAGTCTGAAAAGTCCTATGGTTTTGCCGCAGACGCCACCCAACTCCAGTTAATTCACCCGGGTGAGAAATTCGAAGAAGACGAAAAATGTGGGAAGAGCTTTCCTCCTGGTGCCAGACTGGCGCGGTGCCGCGCGCTTCACGCCGCGAAGAAGGCGTTCCAGTGCGAGGAGTGCGGCAAGGCTTTTAGCTTCCGCTCCAGCCTTACCGGACACAAGCGGATCCACACCGGGGAAAAGCCCTTCCAGTGCAAGGAGTGCGGGAAAGCCTTCCGATTCCATTCGCTGCTCAGTGTCCACGTCCGGATTCACACGGGGGAGAAGTCCTACGAGTGTAAGGAGTGTGGGAAGTACTTTAACTACAGCTCAGACCTCACTCGGCACCACCGGATCCACACCGGAGAGAAGCCCTACCAGTGCAGGGAGTGTGGGAAGGCGTTCAGCTGCGGCTCAGACCTCACGCGCCACGAGAGGATCCACACTGGTGAGAAACCCTATGAGTGCAGCGAATGTGGGAAGGCCTTTATCCAGCAGTCGCATCTCATCAAACATCAGAGAATCCACACTGGTGAAAAACCTTACGTGTGCAAGGAGTGTGGGAAAGCCTTCACGTGTGGCTCACAATTAAGCCAGCACAGGAAAATCCACACTGGTGATAAGTTGCGGAAGTGCAAAGAATGCAAAAACTCCTTCAGTTTTGCCTTAGATCATACCCAACGGCAGTTAATATACATCGGCGAGAAGTTCTTTGAAGATAAGGAAAATGGGAAGACGCTTTTTCCTGATTCAGAACTTCCTCGGTACCAAACAGTCCACGCCGGTAAGAAAGTATACGAGTGCCAAGGATGTGGCAAGGCCTTCAGTCTGCGCTCCATTGTCAGCAGCCTGAAGAAAATTCACAACCGGGAGAAGCTCTTTAAATGCAAGGACTGCGAGAAGGCCTTCCGGTGTCCCTCGGATCTGGCCCGCCATCAGAAGATCCACACTGGCGAAAAGCCCTACAAGTGTAAGGAATGCGGGAAGGGATTCATTTGCAGATCAGACCTTGGCCGGCATCAGAGAGTTCACACCGGAGTAAAGCCTTACGTGTGTAAGGAGTGTGGAAAAGCCTTCACTCGCGGGGCACACCTCACTCAACATCAGAAAAGTCACAGTCAGAAGCCGCACGAGTTCAGCGGAGGTGAGAAGGCCTTCGGTTCTGCTTTAGAAAACCCTCAGCAGTCGCTGATTCGTTCTGGTGAGAAATTCTGGGAGGATAAGGAATATGAGGAGACCTTTGCTTGTGGTGCAGATCTTACTCGGTTTCAGCCTGGGAAGACGGCAAATGAATATAAAGCGAACAGCAAGGACTTCGGCTGGCGTTCAGGTGACAGAGATCTTAAGACAATTCATATTAGGGAGAAACGTTTTCAGTGTCGGGAGTGCCCAAAGGCCTTTAGATACAGCTCGGAGCTCACGCGACACCAGAGGCTGCACACTGGAGAGAAGCCCTACAAATGCCAGGAATGCTGGAAAGCATTTGCGTCTGCCTCAGACCTGGCTCGGCACCAGAGGATTCACACTGGGGAGAGGCCCTATGAGTGCAATGAATGTGGAAAGGCCTTTATCCAGCAGTCGCATCTTATCAAACATCAGAGGATCCACAGTGCCGAACAGCCTAAGGGTGTAATGAGTGCGGAAAAGCCTTCGGTTGGCAACCCAATGTTACTGAACATGAGGGAGTTCACACTGGTCAATAATCTTATCAATTTAAGGAGTGTTGGAAAGATTCTGCTCATGGCTCAGATCAATCAGTGTCAGAAGATATATACTGATGAGGAGTCAAGTTGAGGCAGAACACTTGGAAAAGCCTGTTTCTGTGTCTCAAATTTTACGCAGCACTAGAATGCCCACATTGGTAGGGGACCTGACTGAGCTTTAGGAAAGCCTTCTTCTGTAACTCAAGCCACTGTCTCTTGAGGGATGGCCCTTTACACTGTGTGAAGATAATGCCACTGTGGTTGGTTTAATAAAAAAGCTAAACGGCCAATGGCTCAGGAGGGATTTTCGAGGTAGAGAGAACGCTGGGAAGAAGGGCGGAATGGTTAGCCAGATGAAGAGCAAGCAGGACGGACTCTGTGGAGAGGCGGGAATAAAGCCACGAGGCAGAAAGTGCACTAAAAGATACAGGCTAAGTTATAAGATCTAGGTAGGAACAAGCCTAAGCTGTCAGCTGCGCTTTCATAATTCATAAGTCTCCATGTCATGATTTGGGAGCTGGCTGGTGGGATGGAAAACTAGCTACAGCTATCCATGTCAATTAGCCCGTGGTGGTAGGAAACCCGACAAGTATAAGCGATGGGGAGAGGCCTTGGGTTCATATCTTGCTCAAAGTGAGAATACTCATGAGAGGAAACTGGATGTAAGGAATATGGAAAGACCTTTATGTTTCAAAATTGAATGAACATCTGTAAAATGGTGGCTAAGAAAACTGAGTTCAAGGAATGTGGGAACACTTGTTCGTGATTCTGAACTTAATTGGTAGAACATACTCAAAAGAGACAAGAAGTGTGGAGAAACCTTTCAGAACCACGGCCTTAGGAGCACATAAGGCAGGGAACCGCCGATGTCCAGGGAATGTGGAGAGTTTTAGTTTGGACTCACCTCTCGTGCAACAGGAAGTCCATACTGATGCAGCGCCCATAAGTGTGAGAAGAGTGACTCAGTGATCGTGTAAACTTGGGTTGAAAGCTGGACATTTGTACTCTTGTGTGGTGTGAAACCCAGAGCCTGCGCATGCTATATGAGTGCTCTTGTTTCCCAGCCCTCCCTGGTGAGGGAACTTATGAAGACCGCATTTTCCCAGGGCGTACTCTTCACTGCTGTGACAACGTGTGACACAGAAGCAAGAAAAGCTGATTTATTTATACTCATTACAATAATTTCTTTTCAAAAACCCCTAAGTGTAATACCAGAAGACCTCTGGGCAAAATAATATGCCTGTCATCCAGGGTCATGATATAGTCTATGTTAATTTAGGAAAGACTTCACTGGTGGGCTTTTTATGTACTGTAAGGATGCCTTACAAGAGAAGTGGCTAGAGCTCTATTTTAGAGTATTTGCAAAGAAATGTAAATGTGTAAAATATTCGAGACATTTTTATATGTGGAGCACATATTTTCTAGGAAAACTTAGAAGTGCTTTTTTTTTTTAACACAACATACAAAGTCCAAAAGAATTTTTAAAACATCAGAATTTCATTTAAAAAGTCCTGTGAGGGCCTGGAGATGTAGCTCAGTTGGTAGGGTGTTTGCCTAGCATGCATGAAGCCTGGGTTTGGTTTCCAGTTCTGCATAATCAGGTATCACGGTCCATGCCTGAAATGCTAATGCTCAGAAGGTGGAGATAGAGGATCAAAAGTTCAGGGTCTTGCTTGGACCACATAGTTAATTCAAGGCCAGCCAGGAATTCATGAGACTGTCTCAAAGGAGAAAGAAAACCGTGTTTGACTAAGGTTATAGGAGATACGTAATATATTTTACATATATAACATGTATATGCCTATATACCATGGAAGAAGAGGAAACCATGTGGGACTTAGTTAGCATAATTCTTACATTTGAAAAGTTTCAGTTGTAAAGGAAATGAAGAATCTCAAGAGAGGTGAACTGGACATTTAAAGGGAAAGGTGATTCCAGCTCCTTTTCAGGCGTGTTTTGTGGGTGAATGACAGTTCTGGGTGATGCAAACGTATGTTTAGGTCAGTGCTGAGTATCGTGCAGATTGAGTTCTTGGTACCTTTTAGTATTATATGTTCAGCAATGGTGAGTAAATGTACATATTTAAAGCATTTAAGTATTTCATGTGCATGTTATTCTGAGATTATTGTCATTTATGAACTTTATAACTTGGGATAATTCTGTCTTATATATTTACTATAATAAAGCTATATTCATTCATGCTGAACAGATTAATTTATCTATCTATCTAATCTATCTAATGTTCATTGATGTTTTGCCTGCCTGCATGTCTGTGTGAGGTTGCCATATTCTCTGGAACTGAAGTTACAAACAGTTGTGAGCTGCCACGTGGGTGCTGGGCTGTCCCCGGGCATCTCCTCTTTCTCCCTCGTTCTCTTCTCCCTCTAGAGCCTAGATTCCTCTTCTTACTTACTCTCTCTGCCCACTGGTCCCACCTATCCCTCTTCTGCCTAGCTGTTGGCCAACCAGCTTTTAGTTACACCAATCAGGTGCTTAGGCAAGCAAAGCAACACATCTTTACATCATTAAACAAATGCAAAACAGCTCTGCCTACTTAAAATAATAATATCCCACAGCAGCTTACCTGTGACCATCAAAGAGTTCACACTAATGTGAACACTTATGAATGCAAGAAATGTGGGAAGGTCTTTCACGGGGACTCGAACTTTACCCGCCATCAAGGAACTCATGGTGGTGAGAAACCATATGAACATAGGAATGCTGGGAAGCCTTGAGTTCCAGATGAGGACTTACTACCACCAGGACATTCACAGGGCTGAGAAGCTGTAGGAGTGTAAAAGTCTGTGGAAAGTCAGGCTCTGAGTCAGTGTCACGGAATTCACAGACAAAATGGGCATGGACGTGACAAAACAGACAATAGCTATGAACATGACCTAAGTCTCCCCGTCCCCTCCAACCTGCCCAGGAAGCAGAATGCTAACGAATCCCCCACCTCGGTTATTGTTTTGATATAAAAGCCATTTGGCTAATAAACTCAGGTGATCTTCAGGATTTGAATGAACCCTGAGACTCCCTCCTGATATTGTCGTGTGAACTGTACCTCATTTATTCCCACACCTTCACTCTGATGCGAGAAATAGTTTGTCCTGGCTGGTCCCCGACACTCCAGAAGACAGTATATGCTTTGAATCAGGGTTCAATATAAGGTACTGTTTCTCCTATTGCCAGAATCCATGGGTCCAGGAATCAAGAGGTGGAAAAGGACTAATTCCACTCACTATCACCCCTAGTGACCCACTAGGCAAATTTTTACTTCTTGTTCCTGTGCCCTTATGTTCTGCTGGCCTGGAAGTCTGGGTCCCAGGTGGGGGAGAGCTGTCTGGAGCCACAGCAAACATTCCACGGAGCTGGGAATTCAGGCTTCCCTTTGGCCACTTTGGGCTTCTGCTGCCCTGAAGTCAACAGGTTAAGAAAGGAATAACACTGTCAGGAGGGGAGAATGATCCCGATTACCAAGGGAAGATTGAATTGCTTCCCCACAATGGAGGTCTGAATGATTACATGTGGACTGCAGGAGATCCTTTAGGGCGTCTCTTGGTGCCACCATGTCCCGCCATTAAAGTCAATTGGAAATTGTAACAGCCTACTCCACACAGGATTCACAGAATTAGGGTTCAGACACATCAGGAATGAAAGGATGGATGAGTCCCTCCTCCAGGAAGGTTCTTGCCCAGGGGGGCGGAGCTAGGAAATACAGAATGGGTAGTAGAGAAAGGTAGTAGTTATACATACCAGCTAAAGCCACATGACCAGTTGCAAAAAAGAGATCCTAATTGGTGTGCTTTTGTTATATTTTGTTAAGAATGCATTTGTACAGATATTTGTTTTCTTTCTTCAATCTCTTTATCAGGTGCTATAACTACAATTAAGAGAAAATCAATGGTTATCATATTTAAGTCTGAGATGTTGAATGAGTGTTCCCCAAGGGATATTACCAACTATTTTAAATTTATAATGCATTTGCATCTGTATGAGGGAGAGTTATATCCCATTAGGTGTATTGTGGCCTGGTCAAATGTATAATGCATTTGCGATTTGTGTGTGGGATGATTATATCATGTGAGCAATAATTATGAACTGGTTATCATTTTCACTCAGAAATTAAGCATGATAGAAGGTGATATGATTGTGTATCAAGATGGCAAGATGAGGATTTGTGATGGGTCTCGACTGTCAAGTTGACTATATCTGGAATTCTCTATAACCCGCGCTGCTGGGTGCACCTGGATAGGACCTTTTTCTTAATTGGATCATTTGAAGTGGGAAGACCCACTTTTAATCCAACTCTTTTAAGGTGGGAGATTCACGTTTAATCTGTGCCATACCTTCTGCTGGCAACCTATATAAGGGCATGGAAGAAGGAGGGCTCTCTCTTCGCCTGCTTGCTGTTGCTGGATGTAGGTTCCATGAGGACTTGAATGTGTCCACATTATTTATTTTTCATTTCCAAGACAATGTGTAGATCTCTTCTGCTTGTAAAAGGTTTACACGTTCCAGATAAAGCTGGGCTTGTCTGACCATCATCCCTGCTATCAGCTCCTCCCAGTATAACCAATGTATTTGTTTTAGCTACTTTCCTATTGCCGTGAAGAGACGACTTGACCAAAGGGGGGAATTTTTATTTTTGAGACAGGATCTTTCTGTGCACCCCTGGCTGGTCTGGAACTCATACCATAGAACAGGCTGGTCTCAAACTCAGAGATCCACCTGTCTCCACCTCCTGTAGAAAACTACTCTTAATTGGGGGCTTGTCTGCAGTTTCATCATGGTGGAGAGTGTGACATCTGGCAGGCAGGTGTGTCACTAGAGCAGTCGCTGAGAGCTCACGTCGGACCCAAAAGTTAGAGACTAGGCCTGGCTTGGGCTTTAGATACCTCCAAGGCCACCCACAGTGACACACCTCTTCCAACAAGGCCACACCTCCTAACCTTTCCTAAACAGCTTACCAGCTAGGAAATGGATAAATGAATGATTTAAATGTGTGCCCTGGCAATGCAGAAGCAGGCATGGGCAGCCCGGATGTGACGGTTCTGTTGATCTTGTCCATATTGGGTCTCATGGTCTAATTGATGAGGACAACACCAGATCTCATTACAGATGGTGTGAGTCACCATGTGGTTGCTGGGAATTGAACTCAGGACTTTTGGAGAGCAGGCAGTACTCTTAACTGCTGAGCCATCTCTCCAGCCTCTTACCAACCAAATTCCAAATATATGAGCTTGTGGAGGCCATTTTCGTTCAAACCAGCATATTAGTCTTCCAGATTTTTAAGGGATATATGTATATATATTTCTGGCATATACATGGTTATATGGGAATGATTAGAGTACTTAAAATGTTTGTAATGTATATTTTTAAACTGTGTCTAACAAAATAAATGGTTAACATTAGACATCAAAATTATCTTCCAAGCTTCATTTTTATGTAAAAAGTTCAAAATAATTTTTCATAAAAATAAAGACTATCAATTTTTCATTGTTCCCCATAGTATAACTCTAATAGAAAATATCACGCCTAAATTACTTTTCAGATAAAGTGCTTACATTTTCCTGATCATCCAATAAGTATTCAAGGAAGAAATAACTCGACCATCATTTTTTCACAGTCAACACGATCGCACAGTCATACGCTGATGGAACCCCTGGACTCGGTATGAGATACTAACAGAAGAAAAGCATATTTATATAATAAAAATCATTATGGCCAACTAGTGAATTATACCAGAAGTACGTAGTGACCCTTCACGAGCAACTCGCTATGGCTGAAGTCTGTGTGGAGCAATCCCACAGAGGTATAAAATCGCATTGCCACCAGTACAGTTCATGTCACAGAATAGCTAGCCGACTTTGCAGTTACCTTTCTGACGTGGGCCTACATTTCCCAGACTCCTCGCGTCCGGAACGCCGCTTCGGTTTCGTTTCCTCGCGAGAGTTCGGGGCACTAAGGAGGGCAGTGTCCGTAGACGAGTTCGTTAGGCGTCTCGCGGAGCCGGTGGTCCCGAAGTCAGGGGCTGCAGGCTGAACCCTGAGATGCACTCCCGTGGAGGTGGGAGTGTCAGGAACGCCTGAAGGATGTGTCTGTGACTTAGGTGGCCATGTCTCCGCTGGGTGTGCTGCAAGCCTGCCAGCTTTGGGAGCCTGGTTTGTGGTTGGTGTGAGGTGGAGATGTTTCTTGACAGTGGTTGTGACAGCCCCACGTGTATCGCGGAGGAGAGGAAGGGTGTTGTTGTAACCAGGTGGTAGGATGTGTGTGTGTCACTTGGAGGTTGTTAGACGTGCCTGGTATCCTGTGCATAACTGGTTTGGCTGTGTAGACGGGTGTGATGGCAGTGGCGCCGAGATGGTCGCTGCTGGTTTCCGTGGCCTGTGACTTCCGTGGTTTTCCCATCTGGGTGATTGTCTGACGTGTGTGTGTGTGTGTGTGTGTGTGTGTGAGAGAGAGAGAGAGAGAGAGAGAGAGAGAGAGAGAGAGAGAGGGAGAGAGAGAGAGAGAGAGAGAGAGAGAGAGAGAGAGAGAGAGAGAGAGATTGACTGAGGGACTGTATATGCTGTTTTCATGAACGTCAATAAAATAGAATTACCCTTGTAAAAGAGTGTCGCTGTCGCCTACAGTTTGTTTTTTGTGCATGCTTGGATCCTGTTTAAGTGCTCAGTGTAGCACTAAACCATGAAATTGTGGCTCTAGCTATGTGGCTATGGAGATTTTATTCCATGTGACTTCGTGTGGTCATTAGTATGTTTTGTACCTATGATCTTACCCTAGTTCGGTAGGGTAAAATTTTGTTTGGAATTCATTTGGGAGCTGAATCTTTCGAAGGATCCTGAATTTCTCGTGACTTTGTGTCTCTCCCCAAATCCCTCCCAGAATTTAAGGACTTAGCCTCTGTTTGGCCACAGTGGTTACTCATCCATTCAGACATGGCCAGGATCGATTCGGCTCTGCCATCCCTCCTCATCCCCCCTGGGAAATATAGTTTTGTTGCTGGTTCTCAGTGCTCCTTGATCTTATAGCCAAGGAAATTCGCAGACAGAAAACCAGAGAATTGAGATTCCGAGTGAAGCTATAAGCCTAGTATTTAGATGATACTTCGAGATTCGATAGCACCCCAAGACAGGATGCTAAGAACGGGTTTCAGGAGTGGGAAATAATTGCTGTGGAGGCTAGAGCCCATGACACTGCCCTCTAGTGGGCAACTTTAAGCCTAGACATAAATCCAAGCCTGAAACAGCTTGACCTTGTCCGTTTCCAATACTAGTCTCCGGACTTTGTATTAGATGAGAGATGGACTGTGGGGTTGGAGGGAGAGGGTGTAATTTAGACAATGACAAGAATGACATGGCATCTCGGTTTACTCTTTCTCTTAGGGTACAACACAGAAGAGAAAAGATGGCCGTTGTATGTTGAAGAGAAGTTTGAGGTAAGGAGATACTTGTTTCTATAGCTACCTTTATTGTGTCAAGACATAATCTTCGCTACATTGTTGTTTTTATAAATATCTATACCTATGTCTTCTCTTATAATGAGAACAAGGCAATTTATTTATTTATTATTTTTGAGGCAGGGCCTCACCGTCTGGTTTGAACTTCTTTATATAGACCAGACTGGCCATGAAATCATAGAGACCTGACTTTAAAACAGAGAGAGAAATTGTAGTTCTGTTTTTAAAAACTTTATATATTTTTATTTTATATGCATTGGTGTTTTGTCATGAGTATCATGTCCCCTGGAACTGGAATTACAGACAGTTGTGAGCTACCATGTGGGTGCTGGGAATTAAACTCAGAACCCCTGGAAGAGCAGCGAGTGCTCTTAACTGTTGAGCTATCTCCCCAGCCCCATAAAGACCCATCTTTCTCTTCCTCCCAAGTTCTGGGATTAAAGACATGTGCTATGCCAACGGCTATTGATTTTTATAGCTTGAGATTAATAAAAATGTATAGTTGTAATAGATGTTTTCCAGTAGTGGTTAAATTTATAAAGAATGGATTTGATGCTCATGGAATATAAGAGCACTCTTGTATTGTCTATCTTTCTTAATGTTTGAGGGGTTTTAGCTTTTTAAATTTATGTTTTTATCAACACAATCTTGTTGTACAGCGCAGACCAGGTCAAACTCTTGCCCCAGCCTTCATGAATGTGCTGCCCTATCTTTGTCTTCAGTTTTGTTTGCTTTTTATCTGTTTAGCTAGAAAATAAAGTTTTGTGGTTTTGTACTTGAATGACTATGTTCTGTAGTAATAGGGGCGGCAGGGGCTATGTCCCCAAAACCCCAGCCGCCTGCCCGGCTAGCTTATGCCCCGAAATAATTACACAGACACTGTATTCATTTAATCACTGCTTGGCCCTTAGCTCTAGCCCTTACTGGCTAATTCTGATATCCCAATCAACCCATCTCTAATAATCTGTGGCACCGGTCTTACCGGGAAGATTCTAGCCTAAGTCCATCCTGGGTCGGAGCTTCATAGCGTGCATCTTCCCTGGAGCAGGTAGCATGGCGTCTCTCTAAAGCGTCTGCTCAGGAGAGAAGAGCTGTGGAGTCTGAGCTCACTTCCTCTTCCTCCCGGCATTCTGTTCTGTTTACTCCACCCACCTAAGGGTGGGCCTATCCAATGGGCCTAGCAGTTTCTTTATTGCTTAGCCAATGAAATCAACAGATTGATATATGACACTCCCACATCACTTCCCCTTTTTCTGTTTAAACAAAAAAAGGAAGGCTTTAACCTTAACATAGCAAAATTACATATAACAAAACAGTTATCAAGCAAAAATTACAATAATCTTTATCATAACTAAGGAAAACTATAACTATAACTAACTATTCTTAACTCCATCAAAGACTCCAGAAAGATACAATACTACATAAGCAAACAAGAAAAAAGCAACTTTTAAAACTCTAGAAATGACAGAGACATCTCGCTGCCTGGACAGTCACCCAAAGTTCCTCTGTACCGTTGGGGCATCCATCTTCAGCCTTCAGGCCCATGGTATCCAGCAGACATTTCCATAAAGCAGGAAAATTCAAAGTCAGTTCAGTCACTATCTGTTGTGTCCTGCAGAATGTCTCGCAGACTCTTTCATGAATCAGGAACCCCGAAAGATCATCTCACCTTAGGCAAGTTCAGTAGTCCTCTCTCTGCGGGTTCTCTGTGTCCAGTTTATGCAATAGTCCAGGCAAGAGCAGTTTCTTGCCCAAATGGCTATCAAACTCCATAAGGATCCTCTTAGATGCCCCTCTTCCTCTTGAAGTAGAATGGTGCTGCCAGGAGCAGAGTGTCTCATTGTCATGAAAAGTCCTCAGTTATTAAAACATTAAATGTCCTATTCTGTAATCTTTGAAAGACATGAAGAATGTCTATCTAAAATATATCTCTATATATCTAGAAAATCTAACATGACTACAAGCTTGACTATTACTGATGATTATCCACTAATCTGTATTTCTTAATTATACATTACATTTTTTTAATGAACTACACAATCACAATATCTTAATCAATAGCAAAAATATGCATATACATATGACAAAATTGACCTTAAAATCCATACTAATGCAAATTATTCATACCTATATCATTTCCCCCTTTAAATGTAAAAGAACATTTATAAACAATATTTGGGAACATGGGCACAGTTTTTTCTCTCCAAACTGCTTCCTGCTGAATGGGGGCGTCGTTAATTAGGTCTTTCATGGTATAACCTGTGTGCTAGTTTCATCTCAGTTGGCAGTTGAGCAAAGCAATTTTCTGAAGATGTTCACCGCAAACCTTCAGGAGGACGTGGTCCATCATACCAAATCGGAATAGAAGAAATCCATAGAGTCTCATCCTCTGTGAAAACAAAAGAAGACTCTCTCCAAAGCATCATATCCTTAGACCCAAATTCCGAAGTCAAGATACCTTTAGAACATATGTGTAGGTTCAGCTTAGCAGCCCATATAATGAAATGTCTCTCTGTACTTAGCTCCTTCACAGTTAAAAATTTTAAAGAAAACACAATGTACATAATCCAGACTCTCTGTGAATTTTCCATCTTTACGCGGCTTATTTTTCTTTATTTCTTTTAATCTAACTATCTGTACTCTGTCTCTTTAAAGACTTTACCTCTTTTTTTTTTAATCATCAACTTTATTCTCTATATTCTTTTTCTTCTCTCTCTCTCTCAAGCCTACGTACATTCATCCAACAGTGTGACTCATTTAGTGGTCTGAATCTGTCCTATTGTGAATCTACAATTTTTTACTATCCAGGAGCACTTTTGATCTGTGCCTTTAAATCACTAGGCACTTAAGAATCTAAGCTGTGACATTCCTATGTTAACTTTTTGCTTTTTGAGCGCATATCTTTGACCTGGAATAACCCTGTAGACCAGGCTGTCTTTGAACTCTCTGAGATCCTCCTGTCTCTGCCTCCCAGGCATTGGGATTAAAGGTGTTTGCTACTACACCTTGAACTCACAGAGATCTGTTTGTCTCTGCCTTTTGGGCACTGGGATTAAAGGCGTGTTCTACCACACCTTGAAGTCACAGAGGTCTATCTCCCTCTGCCTCCCAAGTGTTGGGATTAAAGGTGTGTACACACAACAACTCTCTTCCTTTTTTTTTTTTTGTTTTTTGCTTTAAGAACTTCAACTTTCAGCTTGCATATATTTTAACACACTTTAAACCATTCAGAAATTTTCTCTGTCTTTGAATCTCTCTTTAACTGTATATCTCTCTTTTTCTGACCACATGAGCCTTTAAATTACTGAGCAATATCAGTAGGACTAAAGGCGTGGCTTTGCGGGCTAGATGTAGCCCATTCCTTAGCTTTCCAGCCTCATGGCTGAGGTACTGGCTGTAAGGTCCCTGCCAGCCAGCGAGCTACAACAGACAACACTCAAGTCCTCTCTCTGTAGCCGGCCCTCCTGCCTCAAACAGTCAGAGTTTGCCCTGGCAGGATGGCCCAGAAAGCCGGCATTTTTAAACAACACAGGTTTGTTCCTGCTGCTGAGTCAGGAAAATTTCAAAATGGAGGACATACCATTTTGTGCTAGCTCTGGGGCCACCAGGTAGGAGCGGCGCTCAGCACTTCAATTCTGAGACTGAGCATGCAGCACAGAAATTCTTTTCATCCAAGTTACATCCAAATCTGACATGCAGGCCGGGCGGTGGTGGCGCACGCCTTTAATCCCAGCACTCGGGAGGCAGAGGCAGGCGGATTTCTGTGAGTTCGAGACCAGCCTGGTCTACAGAGCTAGTTCCAGGACAGGCTCCAAAATCACAGAGAAACCCTGTCTCGAAAAACCAAAAAAAAAACAAAAAAACAAATCTGACACGCAGAGCACTGCGCAGTCTGAAAACACTTCTCTGTATGGCAGCAGGAATCCGCTATGCTCTTCCGCCTGCCTAAGCCTGATTCTGCCTTCTGCCCAGGAGCAGGCGGGGAGCTCTGAGTCATCGTCAAGGTCTCAGAGCACTCTCCTTCCAATCCCAAGCGGGAACACAAACATAAAGCCAGAGTTTGCACTGGGGGCACAGCCCCAGGAAGCCACGCTTTGAAATGACACAGCGTTTTTTCTGCTGCTGATGCTGAATCAGGAAATCTCTCTACAGCACGCCACCAACAAACAGCAAAAATCTGTGTTAAACTCTCTCTCCCTTATTTTTAAGCCTTCTCAGGTTTTTTAAGTGGGTTTAGTCCATCACGTGGGCGCCATTTGTAGTAATAGGGGCGGCAGGGGCTATGTCCCCAAAACCCCAGCCGCCTGCCCGGCTAGCTTATGCCCCGAAATAATTACACAGACACTGTATTCATTTAATCACTGCTTGGCCCTTAGCTCTAGCCCTTACTGGCTAATTCTGATATCCCAATCAACCCATCTCTAATAATCTGTGGCACCGGTCTTACCGGGAAGATTCTAGCCTAAGTCCATCCTGGGTCGGAGCTTCATAGCGTGCATCTTCCCTGGAGCGGGTAGCATGGCGTCTCTCTAAAGCGTCTGCTCAGGAGAGAAGAGCTGTGGAGTCTGAGCTCACTTCCTCTTCCTCCCGGCATTCTGTTCTGTTTACTCCACCCACCTAAGGGTGGGCCTATCCAATGGGCCTAGCAGTTTCTTTATTGCTTAGCCAATGAAATCAACAGATTGATATATGACACTCCCACATCAATGTTCCATGTGTACAACTAAGAAGATACTAAGGTCAGACATAAGCAAGGCCTCGTACAGCATGAAAAGGCTCCATCCTTTTACAGATGAAGGTGGGATACAAAGCATGGGCAGGAGACTCTAACTTAATTAGCTCTCTGTAATCCTCAGCCCTTCTCTCTGAGCCACTGTGTTTCCATATCCGGGAGCCTCCCTATGTTTCTCCACGCCTGCTAAACTCATGATTTAATGATGACCCGATTTAATCTGCTCATTGCTACTCACGGCCAAAGGTGAACACGGCCCTGCTCTCCCCTGCTGCACCTGCTGGCTCCCTGGGTCAGAGTGATTCTGGGTGGGCATGGTGGCTATTGCCTCCTCAATCACCATGCCTGGCTGTTAGGGGAGTTCTGGATGGGCAAACCATCTCCACACCTAGCATAACTTCTTGCTGGAGAAAAATGAGCCCTCCTTAGCCTGGGCGGATAATTGCCCTTCCTTGAAACAGCCTTGATTGGCTTCACTTGTGCAGTTCCATCAGCAACATCTTCTATGACCCGCTCCCCGGGCAGAGCCTCTCAGAAGGTGTGTGACCCGCTCCCGGGGTGAGAGCCTCTCAGAAGGTGTGTGACCCGCTCCCGGGGTGAGAGCCTCTCAGGTGTGTGACCCGCTCCCGGGGTGAGAGCCTCTCAGAAGGTGTGTGACCCGCTCCCGGGGTGAGAGCCTCTCAGGTGTGTGACCCGCTCCCGGGGTGAGAGCCTCTCAGAAGGTGTGTGACCTGCACCCCAGGGTGAAAGCCTCTCAGGTGTGTGACCCGCTCCCGGGGTGAGAGCCTCTCAGAAGATGTGTGACCCGCTCCCGGGGTGAGAGCCTCTCAGAAGGTGTGTGACCCGCTCCCGGGGTGAGAGCCTCTCAGAAGGTGTGTGACCCGCTCCCGGGGTGAGAGCCTCTCAGGTGTGTGACCCGCTCCCGGGGTGAGAGCCTCTCAGAAGGTGTGTGACCCGCTCCCGGGGTGAGAGCCTCTCAGAAGGTGTGTGACCCGCTCCCGGGGTGAGAGCCTCTCAGAAGGTGTGTGACCCGCTCCCGGGGTGAGAGCCTCTCAGGTGTGTGACCCGCTCCCGGGGTGAGAGCCTCTCAGAAGGTGTGTGACCCGCTCCCGGGGTGAGAGCCTCTCAGAAGCTCCCCGGCATACAGTTTGGCTTCCATCAGCGTTCTCTTAGGAACTCCAGCTCGACACAACTCTGCGACATTTGTCTTTGAGGACAGACAACACTCTCCTTGGCTTTACCTTTTGACTGTCTCTCCTGGGTTGTGCTCCCACTTCATGGACTCTTTCCGTGCTAGTCAGTCACAGATCTGCCAAAGTTTTTCCTACTTCACCAAGATCTTGTCCAGCCAAGAGGCCCAGCAGCACCGCTAAAGCTCCACCCCAGTCTCGGGTGTGGATCAACCTTTTGTGTAACTCCTCTAGGAATACAGTTCTGTCTGGCCCCGTGAACGGGGTTCAAACACAGGTTCTCTTACTCCTACTTCCTTCAATAGCAGCGGAGCCTCTACACCCTGCTGTTTGTGAGGACCGCAGCCGGAGACAAGCAGGTGTTCCTAATGGCTCTGACTTCCCTCACGCTGTCGCGGCTTCTGCAGCCTTTGCCTTATGTCCGGGAGATGGATGCTACATTTCTCAGTTATCCTGCCTCCACAGCAGCCAGACCGATGCCGTCTGCTCCTGTGTTCCACAGCTTCACAAGCTAGACTGGGACCGACTCTTTGATGGCTTGTTTAAGTCTTCCCCAGCTCCAGCAGCCCAAGTGGTGCTATCCTGACGGTCCTAGTTGCTCATATGGGACCTTTGCTAAGGCCCCATCTGCAGGCTGGATCGTAGATTGTCTTCTTTCTGTATTAAGGTTGGACCCGAGTAGTATCTTTAACTGCTTTTACCACCGGCCTCTCTCCTCATTTCATCTCAGTCACTAATGAGGCTGACTTGGCTGCATCTCTCTTGTTGCATTTGCTGCCATCTCGGCCTGGCATGCATTTCTGTCTACACACAACAGTGGCCAGGAGGCCTCTGCTGCTGTGTGGCAGCAATCTTGACCCTTGTGTGCTAATTTCAAAGGCTGCAAAGCTCCCTGTAATCCTTTAACTGTTTTCAGGTCTTCTCCATATTCATGCGGTGAGCCCCACTCATGAAGCAGGCATGGCATCCTGTACACCTAGATGAACACTGCCATGCTGAGACTCCTCCTGCAGACACTGCTAAGCCTAACGCACCCACATACCGTGGGGGGTGCTTCCTCCCACCCCTGGGCTAGGCACAGACCACATCCTTTATTAGGTAGAAAAGAAAAGTGACTGACTTCTGATTCAGGCAGAAAACAACAGCAAATTATTTGTAGGTATGATTTTTTTTTCAGAGGAAAAAGGGAGAGGTCTGTGTTAGTCTGGGCTAGGGTGCTGTGATGTGTTTTGATTGAGCATGCTAATTGGGGTAGCCAAAAGAGGGCTTTTGATTGCTGCAGTTCAATACTTTGATGGATGAACCTTAGTGATAAGCCGTAGGAATGAATCTGGCATAAGAAAGTTTCCAAATAAGGGAATAGAACTCCGTGGCTAGCTTCAGGGATCACTCTATCCGTTTACAAGGGAGAGGGAGGTGGGGAGGGCAAGGCCTGCTCTGCCAAGTTTGACATGCTTGAGCCTCCTAGAGCCCTTCCTTCAGCTTCATAACACAAAGGTCCATCAATACCCATCATACAGGAAAGGACAGCTGAATCTGAATTTCCTCTGTGCATGCTCCCCACTCAAGCTGCTCAGCCTGTTATATTCCTTGCTGCCCAGAGAAGGGACCATGCCGTCATTCCGCCCCAGCTCCGTTGTTTCTGCCGTGCCACTGTTGGCACGCCAGTTAGGTTGTGTGACAGAACTTCCAGGAAGACACCACACACACACACACACACGCTTATATCTACTCACCCTAGATATGGAGCCCATGACGAACCAAAGATTGCATACCAACAAAGTTGGGCTTTGTGAACCAATGAGTTTATTCCAGGAATATGGGTGAGGGTTACTTACAGGAGCAGAAAGGACTCAAAGACAATGGCACCACCAAAGCCCATCCCAGCACAAGCGACACCTCTCAAAAGCTGGGAACCTGAGGCACACGACACAGCCTGCAGTCAGCTGAACAAGGTCGAGAATGTTCCTGCTGCTCCCTCTTAGCCTCTTCTTAGCTTGGCTGCTTTCTTCTTCCAGGCCACTGACCTCAGGGTCTTTGTAGGTTGGCTTGTCTGAGAATCTTTGTAGCTTCCTCCCATCCAAGGGGAAACCAGTGAGTTTGGTTGGGGTCTGTCAGTTAGTTTGTGAGATTTACTACACACTTTTAGTTACCTCGTTTACTTGTCGTTTAGACAAGTTTGTTAACAGTGCTTGTTCCTGGAGCCTCCTTCCTAACTGAGCACTCTTAAGAATGAGGTCCCCGTTCTGATCATTTTTATAATGGCACTTGTGTCTTTCTAGTCTAACCTATATTTTTGTACCTATTTAACAGTACATCTGGCAACTTAACAAATTAAGAATTTTTATTTTAGGTGTATGAATGTTTTGCCTGCATGTGTGTCCTATATGACTGCAGATACTCATGACGCCAGAAGAGGGCATCAGATACTCTGGAACTGGAGTTACAGATGGTTGTGAGCCATTATGTGGGTGCTGGGATTCAAACCCTGGTCATCAAAAAGAGCAACAAGTGCTCTTAAATTTCTTAAGATTTGTTTGTTTTATATATATATATGGGTATTTTGCCTGAATATATGAATGCATGCCTGGTACCCCCAGAAGTTAGGGAACATTGGAATAGAAGTGAAGTTGGGTGGTTGTGAGGCACCATATAGGTGCTGGGAATTCTGGTCCTCTTCAAGAAGAGCAAGTGCTCTTAACTACTGAGCCATATATCCAGCTCCACATACAGCATCTTTGACTAGGAACACTGATCTAACAGAAGATTTTTATAAGATAGAGATTCCTCTGATTTTATAAGATAAGCAAGTTGGTACATAACAAAAAGAAATCTTTGAATTTCTCAGTATGTGGCTTTCCTTGTTTGAGTCAGGGCCTTTCTGGGGAGCCCACACTGGTCTTGAACTTGCTTATTTAGCTTCCATGGCTCCCAGACTCACTCTGAATTCCAGGCTGACCTCAAATTTATCTTGTCTTCATCAGCCTCTCATCCTGGGATTGCAGAAAGAGCTTTATAAACCTCAAGGTTAGGAAATGGCTAGGGACTAACTGCAGAGAGATCAGGAATGTGGAACTGACCAATACTGGTAATTGGATCATTTTGAAACTCAATATTCAGTTGTGAGGTTGAATGTATATACTTGGGATGATATATTTCTATTTTTCTATTTTTTGGATGGGAAAAGGAGATTTTAAGAGTGATAAATAGTAATAAGTAATATTCAAAAGAAACAATTCTAATAACCTTAAATTTCAAAAATGAAAATCAGAACTACTTCTTATACAATAGTCTATAAAAAGATTACATTACTGGTGACATAGGAAGTGCTTATGACGCATCCTGTGTGATAGCTATTCTTGTTTGGCAACATGACTACATCCTGGAATTAACTACAAACCAAAAATAGAGGGCACACCTCTGAGGGATTTCTGCTTAATTTGAAGTGGTAAAATCTCCTAATCCAGATCTTGAGGCAGGAAGACACACTTTTAATCCAGACCTTTAATCTAGATCTTATCTGGGGTCCACCTTCTGCTGGGAGCTTATCTAAGGAGAGGGAGAAGGAAGGATTTGCTCTTTGCCCGCTTGCTCTCGCTTCGCTAGCAGGTCTCTTTCACTGGCATTAGAGCCTACTGCTTTGGTATTCCAGCACTTACTGAAGACAGCTGAGACATCCAGCCTCAGACTGAGCAACGACTGGATTCTTGGACTTTCCGTTCATAACCAGCCATTGTTGGATTAGCTGGACCACAGCCTGGAAGTCCTTCTAATAAATCCTCTGTGTGTGTGTGTGTGTGTGTGTGTGTGTGTGTGTGTGTGTGTATGAGAGACGGGAGAGATTCATTCTATAAGTTCTGCCGCTCTAGAGAACACTGACTAATATAATCTGATATAATGGTGACTATAAGGACTCAAGATTCTTTAGTATTAAGAATCGTATAAGGTTGTACCAGCCATGTCTTTCCACAGTTTGAAAGTCACAGTTCATGAAACAAGACTCTGAATCTGGAATGTGAATTTCCAGCAGGGGAGGCTAGGGACTGAAAGAGCACGCAAGATGTTCTGAGAACCTAGGGTGTCTCTTGCCCTGAGGTTCTTTAGAAACAGCTACTTGCAAAGATAGAATATAATCAATAACTATGTTTATAAGAAATAGAGTGTTTCGCTTATTAGGTTGCCAGGGATAACAAAGACTGTGAAGTATGGGAAGAAACATATGTGAACATAACAAACCCATGTGTCTTTTTGTTTGTTTGTTTGTTTTTCGAGACAGAGTTTCTCTGTGTTGCTTTGGAACCTGTTTGGGAACTAGCTCTTGTAGACTAGGCTGGCCTCAAACTCATAGAGATCCATCTGCCTCTGCCTCCCGAGTGCTGGGATTAAAGGAGTGCACTACCACTGCCCAGTCTTTTTTTTTCCCCATGTGTCTTAAGAAATAGAACATTCTAGCTTCCTTGAGGAAACGTCTGTTGTCCTCATGTGCCGTGGGTCAGAATGTCTAGATGTGGAATGTGTTTCTTTCTCAGTTAAGGCTGTTGGCAATTGGGTATGACAGCACAGGCCTGTGATCCCAACACCAAGGGAGGGAGGCGGAATGCAGAGTTCAAGGCCAACCTGGTATTTGTGAGAAACTGTCAAAACCAGGAAATAACATCAAAAAAGATTTTACAGGGAAAAAAATTCAATCATTTTTCTTAATCCTAAACAGCAGAGAGAAACAGCATTTGTTGAATGTGTGATATCCAACTTAAGTATTTTTCTAGGGTATTTGTATATGCTGTTTCATCAAAGAAACGGGGGCATTGTATGGACTGTATTCACTCCAGACTTACAGTGCAATGAGAAAACTGGAACCCACTTAGACCTCATCGCTTAATTCTGTGCTGTCTGTCTATGTCAGAAGCCTCTGTCTTTCGCTTGGCAGTGCCCGTTATGGAGGCTCCTTTCTCATCTCCCTCCATTGAGGAGCCGTGTTGTTCGTTTCTGAAGTCAGCCATGTGCAGGAGTGTTGCTTTGACTTCTCACGGGAAGAGTGGACATGCCTGGACTCTACTCAAAGGGATTTGTACAGAGAAGTGATGTCTGGAAAGCTGACTTGGGGTCAGTTGGTAAGAATTTCTGTCCCTTGTATCTTATGACCTAAGTTTTTTAAAAATCATGTATTTACTTTATGTGTATGAGTTTTGCCTACACATGTTCATGTGTACATGCCTGTAGTGCTTGTGGAGGCCAGAAGAGGATGCCAGGTCCTCTGGAACAGATGGTTGTGAATCACGAGGTAGGTGTTGAGAATTGAACCTAGATCCTCTGGAAGAGCAGCCAGTGCTCTTAACCTCCGAGTCAACCCTTTTCAATTTCTGAATTTTAAGTTATTTAACAGTGTTGTGTGGGCTTAGTGTCTGCCTATGCCTGTAAGTTCAGCACTCCAGAGGTTGAGACAGGAAGATCGTAAGCTTCAGGCCAGCCTGGACTACATAAGATGAGAAAAAGAACAGAGAGGGACAGCGTGGCTCAGGTTCCTACATCATAGCACTCAGAATCCCAGCCCAGACACCAAGCAGCATGAGAGAGTCCAGAACACCGCTTTAGCTTTTCACTTTTCATGTGGCTTTTTCAGAACGCTCAGACTTACTTGAGCAGAACAGAAGACCGCGTTTGCTCTGTCTCTGAGTTGTCAGTTGTGGGTTTTTCTTTGTTTGTTTTTAGCTTTTAGCCTACCAATTCTTTATGCATTCTCACCCTCATTTTTAAGCTTTTTATATTTTTCACAACTTATGCTAAATTAACAGAAATAATATTTTTACATTTTTTGAGATAAGGTCTCACTATATAGCTCTGCCTGACCTTGAACTTGCAAGGTTGACCAGGCTGGCCTCAGACTCACAGGGATCCACCTGCCTCTGCCTCCTGAGTGCTGGGATCAAATGGATGTGCGACTATACACCATGATGTTTGGCCAAGATCCTTTTTTTAAAATTAAGATTTATTTTTAAAATTTTGCTCTTGCTGGGTGTGGTGGCACATGCTTTTCATCCCAGGACTCCAAAGGCAGAGGCAGGCAGATCTCTCTGAATTCAAGGCTAGCTTGTTCTACAAAGCCAGTTCCAGGACAGCCTGGAAAAACCTGGTCTAAAAAAACCAAATAATTAAAAAAATAAATTTTACTTTTATGTGGTTTTTGTCTACATGTATGTCTTTATACCAAATGCATTGTCTACAGAGCCTAGTAGAGGGCATCAGATCCGCTGGAGCTGTAATTACATGCAATTGTTAGCTACTATGTAGGTGCTGAGAACCTAACCTATGCCTCACAGAAAAGCAGTACTGAGTTATCTCCACCCTCCACCCGAGGCAGGATTCTTACTGTTCAGGAACAACAATTAAGGAGCACACCACCACTTCCTGACTTGAAAACTTTCTTAATCTCACCCTTTTCCACTCCCAGGCGAGTTTCATTATTCTCTCATCTCAGGTACCCATTATGTATTTTTTTTTTTTTGGCTTTTCAAGACAGGGTTTCTCTGTAGCTTTGGTGCCCGTCCTGGAACTAGCTCTGTAGACCAGGCTGGCCTCGAACTCCCAGAGATCCGCCTGCCTCTGCCTCCCGAGTGCTGGGATTAAAGGCGTGCGCCACCACCACCCAGCATTATGTATTTTAATATAGGAAGTCATTCTAAGCTAATGTGTGTGTGTGTATACATATCATCATCATCATCATCATCATCATCACCATCATCATCATCATCATCATCATCATCAATCACAGCGTGTCGCCATGCCTCGTGACTAAACTTTTCTTTTTGGGTTTCTTTTTTTTTTTTAATTTTTTTTTAATTTTTTATTTTTCTTTTTGGGTTTCTTGAGAGAGGGTTTCTCTGTATAGCCCTGGCTGTCCTGTAACTCACTCTGTAGACCAGGCTGGCCTCGAACTCCCAGAGATCCACCTGCCTCTGCCTCCCGAGTGCTGGGATTAAAGGCGTGCGCCACTACTGCCCAGCAAAGCTAATATTTTCTATTCTGGATAGCAGCATCAAAATCACTTAAGTTGGTTTTTTACTATGGAGGCATGTATAGAATAATATAGAATGGAAAGCCGTATTACTTTAAGGAAACTACATTTGTAGTAAACTTTGCTTTGAATGGTAGATAATGATATGGGTGGGATGTAGTAAGCAATGTTTGGAAAATACTAATATATGCTTGTTACTTACAGATGTTCTTTTCCTGTTGTCTTTTCTGGTATTTTATTTCTATTTCTCTGAAATTATTTACTGTTCTCTTTCAGACTTGACTTTTAGATGTTTGAATAAGGACTTATCTTCAAAATATCACATTAAGGAATCAGAATGATCTCAATGGGAAGTGAATGACAGGTTTAAAAACTGCACCTAAGACTAATAATAATTCTGGGAGATATTTGGAAGTCAAAGACAGGCTAGAGAAGGAAGAAGAAAATCAGAAGTAATATTACAGGCAAGAGATGATAACATATGACAAAATGTCCATTTTCAGCCCTCATACTTATTTATCTCAGCATCCAAGAGCTTATTCTATGGAGAAACCCTATAAATGCAAGGACTGTGGGAAAGCCTTCAGACGGGCTTCACACCTAACTCAGCATCAGAGCATCCACACTGGTGAGAAGCCCTATGAATGTAGGCAGTGTGGGAAAGCCTTCAGCCGTGACTCTCAGCTAAGTCTTCACCAGAGACTTCACACTGGTGAGAAACCCTACGCATGCAAGGAATGTGGAAAGGCTTTTACTCAAAGCTCACAACTTATTTTACACCACAGGATTCATACTGGTGAAAAACCATATAAGTGTGAAGAATGTGGGAAAGCCTTTATTCGAAGCTCACAACTCAGCCGACATCAAAAAGTCCATACTGGTGAGAAGCCCTTTGAATGTAAAGAATGTGGAAAGGCTTTCCCTCAGAATTCGCAGCTTACTCTGCATCAGAGACTGCATACTGGAGAGAAGCTTTACGACTGTACAGAATGCAGGAAGGTCTTTACTCAGCTGTCCCAGCTCATTCTCCACAGGAGAATCCACACTGGCGAGAAGCCCTATGAATGTGTAGAATGTGGGAAGGCTTTTATTTGTGGTTCCCAGCTCTCACAGCACCAGAAAACTCACAATGGAGAAAAGCCATATGAGTGTAAGGAATGTGGAAAGGCTTTTATTCGAGGCTCACTACTTATGCAACATCAAAGAATTCATACTGGTGAGAAGCCCTATAAGTGTGATGAGTGTGGAAAGGCTTTTATCCGTGGTTCCCAACTCACGCAGCATCAGAGGGTTCATACTAACGAAAAGCCGTATGAATGTAAAGAATGTGGAAAGACCTTCAGTCATGGCTCACAACTTACTCAACACCAGAGAATTCATACTGGTGAGAAACCTTACCAGTGTAAGGAGTGTGGGAAAGCCTTTAATCGTGGATCCCTCCTTACTCGACATCAGAGGATTCACACTGGTGAAAAACCCTATGACTGTAAAGAGTGCGGAAAAAATTTTAGTCGAGGCTCAGAACTTACGCAGCACGAGAGAATTCACACTGGTGAGAAACCCTATGAGTGTAAGGACTGTGGAAAATCTTTTATTCGTAGCTCACAGCTTACTCAACATCAGAGGATCCATACCGGTGAAAAACCATATGAGTGTAAAGACTGCAGAATGGCCTTCACTCAGAGCTCACATCTTTCCCAGCACCAGAGACTGCACACTGGTGAGAAGCCCTATGTATGTAGCGAATGTGGCAAAGCCTTTGCGCGTGGATTACTGCTCATACAGCATCAGAGAATTCATACTGGGGAAAAACCGTATCAGTGTAGGGAATGTGGGAAGGCCTTTATTCGCAGTTCCCAGCTTACTCAACATCAGCGAACTCACACTGGAGAAAAACCTTATGAATGCAAGGAATGTGGGAAGGCCTTTGGTCACGGCTCTCAGCTTACTCTACATCAGAGAATCCACACAGGCGAGAAGCCCTATGAATGTAAAGATTGCAGCAAGGCCTTCACTCAGAGCTCACATCTTTCTCGGCACCAACGGATTCATACTGGTGAGAAGCCATATCAGTGTAAAGAATGTAAGAAGGCCTTTACTCGAGGGTCACAATTAATGCAACATCAGAGGATTCATAGCAGTGACAAATCTTTTGACTGTAAAGAATGTGGAATAGACTTCAGTCATCATTCACAAATTTTTGTTTGAGTTAACTTATTCTTTTCAATTAGCAAAGCATAGCGTTTCCTGATCGTTATCAGTGAAGAATTCTCACAGATGTGAATGTGGGATTCACGAGGTTCAGCATTTGGAGAGTTATACGGGAGAATGGAAATGCTGATAGAATGCAGATAGGGAAGCATTTGTTTATGACTATACTACATTTTAGAAATTAAAATAGAAAGTGCTTCTGTTACTGTGGTGTATAAAGCTCTTTAGCACAGAAAACATCTGTGTCAATATTATTGTGGTCCTATCAGTTCACTTCCTTTGTGACATTTGTTATAAATAACCTTGTTTTAAGAGTTTGTAAGAGAGATCTAAGGTCATTTTTTGTCTTACGTCTAAACATGTAAAAGTACTTAGAACAGTGCCTTAAACATAGCAGGTCATAAACATTAGGTGCTATTTTTATTATTGTGATTCCAGAGAATTTGCATGAAAGGAAGGAACTGTATAGTTAACATTAAGAAATCTTTCACTATTATTTGTCCTAAACAAATTATTTGGGTGGGAGGCATTATACACTGTCACCAATGTGAGAAAGCATCCATTCAAATCTCATGTATTTATTATAAGAGAAATGTATGGAGACACTCTGTGGCATTTGTGGGTTATTGAGCACCACTGTTCCTGACTGTAGGAGAGGTGTGGTTTCCCATAAAAGTCCCAAGCTTACATGTTTCACCCTCTTTGATGCCAACTCAAGAATATTATTTATAAATGATGAACTAAATACTCAAGATTAATCTAGGAAATAAAAGAACTTGAATGTTTAGTTTGTTACCTAAAATAAAAAGTTACACCTATAGACTGTATTTCATTTACAATGAAAAATCTGATGCGTTTGTATCGCAGACCACTGTTCTACCCAGTTCTCATTTCCACGTCAATCACAAGAAACCTAGAAAATGCTGTCTCAGTCTCCATTGCAGGCCAACAAGATGAAAACAGTATTTGTATGAGTAAAGTAAGAAATCCTTCCTCTGTTTCTTTTCCCTTCTTAACACTGTAGGAATCTGAGGTAGAGCCCAGATAGCCTCATGAGGATTTTGGAAGTGGTATCTGGGTGTTTTGGATGGTGGAGGCTGCAACCCTGCTGATTTTGTGAACAGTCATTCCAACTCTGCTCTGCCTTTGTATTCTTTATTTAAAATTAAAGTGACCCTCATACTTGTTGACGCTCTCCTAGTACTCTGAAAGATAACCCCCCTCTCCCTCCTTCCCTGCCCCCTCTTCCTCTCTGTTCTCTTGAGAGTTTCTCTGTGTAGCCCTGGCTGTCTTGTTATTCTGTAGACCAGGCTGGCCTCAAACTGGGATTAAAGGTGTGTGCCACCATGGCTAGCAATGAAGCTTGCTTTAAGGGCATAAAATATTGTTTCCCTGGAAATAGGCTGCTGGGAATAGGTGAGATCTCAATATTGATCTAAGGCCATGGACAGAGAGGGCATATTGAGAGTGAGCTACAAAACTGAATTTCTTATTTTTTCAGGTAAGACATTTGCTCAGCCTGTGTCCTACTGTCTTGTAAGGTAGACCAGATACCAATGTAGGCAGCAGTGTTAGAAGAAATGACAGGAATGATACAGAACATGCATGCTCAGTATTTCTTGCTGGTTTAAAAAATGTCTTGTGCTGGGTGGTGGTGGCATATGCCTTTAATCCCAGCACTCGGGAGGCAGAGGCAGGTGGATCTCTGAGCTTGAGGCCAGCCTGGTCTACAAGAGATAGTTCCAGGACAGGCACCAAAGCTGCAGAGAAACCTTGTCTCAAAAAAAAATGTCTTGGGGCTGGAGAGATGGCTCAGAGGTTAAGAGCATTGCCTGCTCTTCCAAAGGTCCTGAGTTCAATTCCCAGCAACCACATGGTGGCTCACAACCATCTGTAATGGGGTCTGGTGCTCTCTTCTGGCCTGCAGGCATGCACACAGACAGAATATTGTATACATAATAAATAAATAAATAAATATTAAAAAATGTCTTGTAAGAGACAATGATTCAGAGTAGATATAGCCAGGCCAGTAGTGATATTGCTTTTATTAGGAGATGCAGTCTGACATGGTGGCCCATGCCTTTAACCCCAGTACTCAGGAGGAAGAGGCAGCAGACCAGCCTGGTCTACGTAGTATGTTCCAGGATAGCCAGAGCTACATAGAGAGATCCTATCTAAGACAGAGACAGAGATGCTATTTCTGACAGCAAGTGTTCAGTCTTCTTAACTAAAACCTATGAACTGACTTGAAGAACTTGAACAAAATCTGAGACAACAGCCCATTCCTTCAAAGGTAAGTAGGTATGCAGAAAACTGGAATTTTTATATGCTTTCCTTATCCAAGCTTATTCTAAAAGTAGTCTCATTCATTTGAGTGCTTGCTAAAATACAACCATTATTCTTGTTGTTTGGGTATAGCTATGATCAATCTTAGGAGATGGCAAAAATAAACACAGACTATGTTAAATATAATTGTATCAGGCATGGCGGCATACCTATAATCCCAACACTTGCTGGTGAAGGTAGGGAGCTGAGGCAGGAGGAGTTAAGGTTCTGGGTCATGCAGGACTAAATAGTAAATCTAGACATTCTATATAAAGACAGCCTGTCTCCAGAAAATGGTAATAGAGCGAAGGGATCATTTAAAAAAGAGCTAGAGTCCATTAAGAAGAACCTGGGCCAAGATTAGAGAGAACATTCCAGGAAGGGCTTCCTGTGTGGATTGTATCAACATCTCTCTTTTCCCACCCAAATCCTCCAGTGCTGAACTTCATCAGAAATATACGTCTCGTATTCACATAACAGGACATGGTGTATTTGAGGAACACCAGAGGGTCTTAGAGTTCTGTGCACGGGCTGATAGACAGAAGGCCAGAGAGGTAACTAAGGGCTATGTCTTACAAACCCTTGCAAGCACTTTTTACTTTATTCTGAATGAAATGCGCAACCATTGGAGGGTTTTGTGCAAAGGCATGACATCATGTGTAGCCGTCTTTGATGAATATGCCAGTGACCTAGAGCAGGGGTTCTCAGCATTCCTAGCTGTGACCCTTTAACACAGTTCTTATTCTGTGGTGACCCCAACCATGCAATCATTTCCATTGCTACTTCATAACTATAAATTTGCTACTGTTATGAATCATAATGTAAATATTTGATATGCAGGATTTCTGATATGTAACCCCTGTGAGGTCACAACCCACAGGTTGAGAACCACTGGCCTAGACTGTGATTGTTGGGCCTCATGAGGCCTGGGCATGAGGCCCAGTGTAACCTTCTAAACCTAACTTGAGTTTCGTGAGGCCTAGTGTAACTTCCTGAGCCTAGCTCAAGTTTGGAGACCTGTCTCTGGCTACCTGACTTAGGCCTGCTTCTGCCCAGCCACCGCCAATGTGGCAGAATATTATTGGCCCTTGTTCCTTGCTCCGCCTTGGCTCATCCCAGGCTTCCCCACCCCCACTACAACCCTGTATAAGTCCCTGCTTGATACCATTAAAGGAGTTCCTGCTTTGACAGACTCCCGACTCAGTGGGTGTGTTTCTCTCCAGTGGTCAGGGGAGAACCTGGCAGTGATTGTTACTATTGATATAGTGAAAAGTTATGTTATTAAATACAAAGCAAGTTTAGTTTAACGGTCAGGGGTTAGACCTGAGAAAGAAAAGCCCTAGGAGAATGTGTCTCAGGGTTTCATTCTCAGCAATTAGAAAGGTGACATCCCATCAAATAAGATGGAGCAAGCAGCTGTGCAGTGGCGCACGCCTTTAATTCCAGCACTCGGGAGGCAGAGGCAGGCGCATCTCTGTGAGTTTGAGGCCAGCCTGGTCTACAAAGTTCCAGGATAGCCAGGGCTACACATAGAAACCCTGTCTTGGAAAAACAAAACTAACAAACAAAATGGTGGGATAAAGTGCAGTTCTAACACAAGGGGAAACTGAAAGTTTAGTTTTGGATATGTTAATTATTTAAGTTTTTTTTTAAAAATTATTATTCATATCTGTGTGTCTTTGTGTGCCTTGTGTGGAAGTGTGCCTGAAGAAGCCAGAAGAGGATGCTAGGCTCGCTGGAGCTGTATGTGAGCCATCTGATGCATGTTCTGGGAACTGAACTTGGGTACTCATGAATACTAAACATTCTTAACCACTGAACAGTCTCTCCAGTTCCAAGGGACTGTTAATCTTGAGGTGGTTTTCAGACACCAAATGAAAATACTGTGTAGTTGGATGTATAGCAGCTTGTATTATCCCAAAGTTAATATTAATTTAATAGTTATTAAGTTATACAACTTAAAACCCTGAAGTAGGACGGGATCTTTAGGGACTTGATGTAAAGAACAAGAACTGGACTGTGGATTATCCACACTGGGATCAAGAAAAGGACAACAAAGGAGCTAAAATGGGGGCTCAAAGAGATAAGAGGAAAATCAAGACTAGAAGTCCAGAAGCTACGTTAAGGTGACTAGGATAATCATGGTAACATACTACTGCAGGTTAAATAGTAAGACTTGAAAATGTCACTGGGTTCACCAGAATTGACATTGTTACATAGAGAAATTGTTGGGGGTGAGCATAAAAAAATGAAGAGAGACTATAACCAGATACAGCAAATACATGTATATCACCTAGGGAACAAGCAGCATAAAGTGAGTGCTGCCCTGAAACCATGTCCAGGGCAGTGCTTGGCCATGCCGAGACTGACGGCCACACTAAAGCGTGCTCCCATGTCCAGGGCAGTGCTTGGCCATGCCGAGACTGATGGCCACACTAAAGTGTGCTCCCCAGATCCTAGGAGTCACCACCCAAGGCTTAAGGGAACCGAAAGCTGAATTTGGGACCGCAGTATTACAAAGACAAAAGGTGTGAGATTGCAGAGTATTCAGGCAATGATGGGTACACAGGAAAGGCTGGAGATAAGGCAGGGAATCACTGCCATGCACCAGGTGGGCCCTGTATGTGAGTGTGAAACCAGTGAGTTAGCTAAAAAGGCCACCACTTGCTCGTTTAAAGGGTCTATTTGTGCATGGGGCTAGATTCATGCAAAGAACAGTGGGTACTCTCTATGATTCTCTAGCTATTCTGTTCTCTCCCTGAACCTGGGGCTTCCTTTTTCTTCATCAGACTGGGATCCAGCCATCCCCACTGATCCTCCTATGCCTCCCCACACCCTGCTGAAATCACGGGCTGGTGCAGGACATTGGTCTTTACCCTGGCCCTCATGATTACTCAGCAGGGGCTCTTGACATTTGAGCCATCTCTCCAGAACCTAGCCTGCCATTTTCGTATGACATTGTCCCCAGGTTACGGTCCTCTTGACCACGGATCTGGGTTTAGATTTGTTGCCTTCAAGGAAGGGAAGAGTTATGTTCTGGTTCTGTCCTCTGTGCCTCTTCTCTCTGAGTCTAAACTGAGTGTCTAGTGGAATTTGGGGGCGGGGAATAAGAAGAGCTCTCTCTCAGAAAGCGGCTGTCAGTTGGAGGAAGTCACCCAGAAAACTAACATGGGAACCCCCCCTAACTGTGAGGAAGAAAAAGTCATGCCTGGCCACACAGGCAAAGAAAACTGTCTCAAGAATAACTCAGATTTAGCCGGGCAGTGGTGGTGCATGCCTTTAATCCCAGCACTCGGGAGGCAGAGGCAGGTGGATCTCTGTGAGTTCGAGGCCAGCCTGGTCTACAGAGCTACTTCCAGGATAGGCTCCAAAACCACAGAGAAACCCTGTCTCAAAAAACCAAAAAAAAAAAAAAAAAGAATAACTCAGATTTGATAAGGTCCCTCTTGATCACAAAAGCCCCATTTGTTCACCTAGCTAGTTCCTCAGGCTATGGCACATACACCCCAGCAGAACAGAGCAGTTACTGTGCACAGGCAGCCCTGTTCTCTGGGTTCTCCAGGAGAAAGAGTGCATGAGCACCCACAAAGTCGACCTAATTCCCATGGTGGCCACTGAGTTCTTATTGTAGTCGGACTTTTATCAGGATTGTTAGCACGCCAGTAATGACATGGAGACTTATTATTGATTATGAAAGCTCGGCCAATAGCTTAGGCTTGTTTCTAACTAGCCCTTATAACTTAACCCATATCCTTTAATCTACATTCTTTTACATGGCTTGGTTATCTTTATTCTGTATTGCCCATGCTTCTTCCTCTGTGTCTCCCGGTATCTCTGCCCTTCTTCCCAGAGTCCTCTGTGCCAGGAAATCTTTCCTAGCTATTGGTCGTTCAACTTTTTATTAACCCAAATGATGGTGACATATTCACAGTGTACAGAAAGATTATTCCATAACAACTTATGCTTTCTTTCCTATATACTTGGCCCTTATCAACTTCTCTGGTCCCAAGACCATCTACTTAGAGCAGCTGTCACATCACTGCATTGCGCCTCAGGGTGGGTATTGGTTCTGCAAAGTCTCCTCAAATAGCCCTAAGCAACCGCGATGGCCAATTTGATTCAGACTCCAAGCATCTGCAGTTGTAGCAGCTAGGCTGTAAATCAGCACCAGCTAGGGAAGCTGCTGGCAAAGATTGGATACTCGGTTCTCAGGATTGTTCTCAAGATCTAAACAATCCTGTCTGTGTCATTTCTGCACCTAAGTGGTTGCCATGCTTCATGGTGCAGGGTGGGCACAGTGGGCTTTTCTGCAGACCCCCACGCTGGAGTGGCAGGTTTCAGAAAGGGACATGGATCACATCAGTCAGGTGAATTAGGCAAGTCAGGACTGGTGCTTCTGAGGGATATGAAGATGCTTGGCTCCACCACAATCGCTGCCACCACCTGGACCTTGTTCCCACAAGAGCCACCCCCCCCCAAGCCCATCTACCCCAGCAGCCTCCCAGGGGACAGCCCTTTCCCACAGCATCAGCTGACCCTACAGCCATAAGCTCCACCCATACCAGTTGGAAGAACAGGTCAGTGATTGGTCTCCCAGCTGAACTGCCCCAACCTCCAGGCCCTGGTTGCATCCCTGCCCCTCCCCCTCTCGTCTCAGTCACAGCAATGCAACTGGGCCCTGTCTCAACTCTGGTGAAAGCCCACTACTCTGGTGCAGACCCCAGCAGCTGGCCGGCAGGTGAGACCTGCAGGTGGGCTGCACCACCACCTATGCCAGCCACTGGTCTGTGTTCACACAAGACCTGCTCCACTGTCCATTCCCCACAGACAGCCCTCTCTGGCGATATCATTTTACACCTGTCAGAATGGCTAAGATCAGAAACACCAACAATAGCTTATGCTGGGGAGGATATGGAGTAAGAGGAACCCTCATCCATTGCTGGTGGGAATGCAAACTTGTACAACCACTTTGGAAATCAATATGGTGGTTTCTCACAAAATTGGGTGTCAATCTACCTCAGGATTCAGCAATACTGCTCTTGGGCTTATACCCAAAAGATGCTCAATCATACTACAAAGATATATGTTCAACTATGTTCAGAGCAATATTATTTGTAATATCCAGAACATGGAAACAACCTAGATGACCCTCAACTGAAGAATGGATAAAGAAATCGTGGCACATTTACACACGAGAGTACTACTAAGCAGTTAAAAAAAAAATGACATCTTGAAATTTGCATGCAAATGGATGGAGCTAGAAAACACCATCCTGAATGAGGTAACCCAGACTCAAAATAATGAATATGGTATGTACTCACTCATAAATGGATACTCGCTATAAACAAAGGATATTGAGCCTATAGTTCATGATCTAGGAGGAGGCCTCTTGTTCATCCCTGCTACCCAGAACCAAAATAACCACACAGAAACTATATTAATTAAAACACTGCTTGGCTCATTAGCTCTAATTTCTTATTGGCTAACTCTTACATCTTATTTTAACCCATTTCTAGTAATCTGTGCATTACTATGAGATTGTGGCCTACCAGCAAAGTTTCAGCACTGTCTCTGGCGCAGCTCTATGGCTTCTTTCTGACACTGCCTCCTTTCTCCCAGCATTCAGCTTAGTTTTCCCCCACCTAGCTAAGTTCTGCCCTATCAATAGGCCAAGCCAGGTTTCTTTATTCATTAATGGCAATCACAGCATACAGAGGGAAATCTCACATCACCTAGAGAAGCTAAGTAACAAAGTGAACCCTAAGAAAAACATATAGATCCACCTGGAAAGTCAAAATAGACAAGATCATCTGAAAAACTTGGGAACATAGGGGTGGGGGAAAAGGGAGGGTAGAAGGAGAAGAGGAGGCTAGAAGGGGAGAATGAGAACTTGAGGGAATGGGATAGTTGAGATGAAGGAAGGAGAGAGATGAGAGCAAGGAAAGAGATATCTTGATTGAGGGAGCCATTACGGTGTTGCAAGAAACCTGGTCCTCAAAATATTTCCAGGAATTCACAAGGATGACCCCAGCTAAGACTCTAAGCAATGCAGGAGAAGATGCCTGAACTGGCCTTGCCCGATAGTCAGACTAATGAATATCTTAAATATTGCCATAGAACCTTCATCCAGCAAGGGATGGAAACAGAGGCAGAAACCTGCATCAGAGCACTGGACTGATCTCCCAAAGTCTGTTGAAGAGTGGGAGGAATAAGAATATGAGCAAAGAGGTCAAGGCCTGGTGCGGGAAAATTGTCTGTACTCTGCCAATCATGTTCTAAATAAACGCCGATTGGCCAGGCAGGAAATATAGGTGGGAAAACCAGACAGGAAGTAGAAATGATGTAATGAGAACAGGAGAATTCTGGGAAGGAGGAAGCTGATTCCTCCCACTCTTGCCCAGACCACCGAAGCAGCAGGATATGATCTGCCCCACTAAAAAAAGGTACTGAGCCACATGGCTAACATAGATAAAAAAAAAAATGGGTTAATCAAGATGTGAGAATTAGCCAGTGAGAGGCTAGAGCTAATGGGCCAATCAGCTTTATAACTTATAGAGACCTATGCGTGATTTTCTTTGGGGCTTGCCGGCTCTGGGGTACTGGGAGGGACAAAAACCCAAACAAGCAGGCGGGCCCCTCCATGTTACAAAGTCCTGCTGTCTGGCTAGATAAGCTGAGGCAGGTGGGGGAAAGGCCCAGGGTTTTACCCAACTATGGAGGGCCTAGAGAGTGGGTGTCCTCCCAGGTGGCTGGTCACTCAACTCTTGATCCTCAGTATTGTAACAAGCTGTGTTTTGGAGTTCCATTGAGGTTGCAAGAAGATAAATGAGTTTAGGGGCAGGATGGGGCTAGTAGCTTGCAGGGTCTTGTGGATGGGGGTTGGGATCCCAATTCTATGTGTGGCCCACAAGACAGCTAGAGGTTTTCTGTCCAGTCCAGTCCTGCATCCATTAAGACCCAAAGAAATCACACAGAGGTCTATATTAATTATAAAGTGATTGGCCTAGTAGCTCAGACTTCTTGTTAACTCTTCTAACTTATATTAGCCCATTATTCTTGTCTACATTAGCCACATGGCTTGGTACCTTATTTGGTGAGGCAGTCACATCTTGCTTCTTCTGTGGCTGGGTCACTACTGCAGAATGAACTTTCCTTTTCCTAGAATTCTCATTGCCTTTCCTCTACTTCCTGCTTGTTCACCCCACCTATACTTTCTGTCTGGCTACTGGCCAATCTACATTTATTTAAAATATAAGTGACAGGGTACAAACCATTGTCCCACAACACTTTCCCCCCTTTAAAAAAACTATGAATCTAATATCCTTTGTTTAGCTTTTCTCCTGACTATTATCCATAACAACTTGTAACCAACATTCTAAACAAAGGAAAATGTCCATAGTCTATTTTTTTGAGAATGTTGGCATAGTTTTCCAGGCTACTTTCTGCTGGTTGGGGACACTGATAATCTTATGGGCACCTAAAGAAAATTTGTAATTATGATCAAGTCATGACTAGAGTATCATCTCAGGCAGCAAGCAGTCTTGAATCTGTTCTGGATGTAGAACTCTGACATCTGGGCCATCTGTTCCTACCAGAGATTTCTCAGGTAGTCTTCCTTAACCAAACCTGATTTTTCTTGACTCAGAAGGAATCCTCAGCCTCTCATTTCCTGTGGAAACAAAAGCAAAACCTCTTCTCCAAAGTAACAACACCTTTTGACTTCAATTTTGAAGTCAAGGTATTTTCAAAATACCTATTTTGGATTAATTCAGCAGCATTTATAAACAAATATCTTTTAGCAGCTGTTACTCCTTCCACAGCATTCAAACAATTCAAAGAGAACATAATAACATACAGTATCCAGATTCTCTGTGTGATTTCCATCTTTACATGGCTTTGTTTTAACCTCTATCTCTTTTGTTTTTAATTTTTGGCTTTTTAAGACAGGGTTCTCTATGTATCTTTGTCCTGGAACTCCCTCTGTAGACCAGTGTGTCCTTGAACTCACAGAGATCTGCCTGCCTCTGCCTCTCAAATGCTGGGATTAAAGGTGTGTGCCCCCACACCCAACTACTCTTTTCCTTTAAGGACTTTATCCTTTTTTTCTTTTTTTCCTCCCAAGCCTACATATATTTTTAAACACATTGTAAAACATTTAGAGGTTTTCTTCATCTGAATCTATCTTTACTGTACATCTCTCTTTTTCTGACCACATGAGTCTTTAATTTGCTAAGCAACATGGCTAGAATTAAAGCCATGGCTTTTACAGCTGAATGTAGCCCATTCCTTAGCTTTCTGAGATTCCAGCCTCATGGTGGAGGTACTGACCAGAGTCATGTTTATCACCACAAATCTATGATATTTCAAGGTCCCTGCCACCACTAAAAAGCATGAGGTCAGCTTTTCATCCAAAACCATTTAAGTGTTTCGTGGTAGGACCTCTTAAAAGAGCTGCAAGGTTTTGCAGCTAAAGCTGAGTCAGGAAGCCTCTTAAATGAGATGCACTTGCCTCTAGCAAGCAGAGCAAACCCGAGAAATTGCTGCTACCAAGAACCCAGGCTTAACCCTGTTCAAGCTCTCTCGGGTTCTCTGTGGATGCACTTTGTCCACATGTTAGGCACCATTCTGTTTGCTGAGGTTTCTGTCTTACCTGGTTCCCGCAGTCGTTAAGTCCCAAAGAGATGCACAGAGGTCTGCATTAGTTATAAACTGATTGGCCCACTAGCTTATGCTTCTTATTAACTATTATAACTTATATTAGCCCAGAATTCTCCTGTTCTCATCACCCCACCTCTACTTCCTGCCTGGCTACTGGCCAATCAGCATTTTATTAAACAAGTACAAGAAACAAATGTTTACCTGGTAAAACCACTGTCCCACAGCAATAGATAATGCATCTCTTAATGCTCATCAGAGAAGTTTCTGTTTGCTGTAAATGTGATTAATACAAACATCCACAACTGACCAAGGCACAGAGCAAAAAGGACAGAAAAGGGCAGAATTCTCATCCTCAAATGGAACATGCGTATCACACCCTGTCCTCTTAAGGCTCAGGGATTATTGTGGAAGAGTGTTGTGTAATGTTTTACTTCGCTTCTCACAAGTTAAAAGGATTATGGTATTTTTCTCTCTCTCCTGGTCTTAGGACCCTTCCCCTTCCTCAATTACTGAGACTACAAGTTTCAGTTGAGTTCATACACTTTAACTTCTGTTCCCAGTTTGTATAGTCTTACCAGGTTTCCATTTGGCTGACAAACACACTCAAGCATCAATTTCTGATAACCTGCTCCAAATAACCATGAGTCCTGGACTTGCTAAAACCTGATATGGATCAATCCAGACAATGTGATTGCTGTCTTTTCAGCTTGTCAATAAACCATATACTTCTAAATTTCCTCATTGCTTCTGGCCAATATTCTAGCCTTCCAGGGCCCTGAGAATATTCTTTTTTTTTTTTAAGTTTGTGGTTTTTTTTTTTTTTTTTAGTTTTTGGAGACTGGGTTTCTCTGTAGCTTTTGGAGCCTTGTAGCCTGTCCTGGAACTAGTTCTTGTACATCAGGCTGGCCTCAAACTCACAGAGATCTTCCTGCCTCTGCCTCCCAAGTTCAGGGATTAAAGGCACGCGCCACCACCACCCAGTCAACAGAAAGTAATTACTGGTGTAGGGTATGAAGGTCAGCCAAAAAAACACACCCTAACCCTGAAACCAGAGCCAAAGAAACACACCCTGATCCAATTAACTGGCCCTGAAATCAGAGCCAAAAGGTTAAAAGGGACCAATGAAACCGGAGCCAAAAGATTAAAATGGGCCAGCAAAAGAAACACACTTTAGCCATGAAACCAGAGTCAAAGAAACATACTCTGCCCTGACCAACTCAGCAAAAACAAACAACAACAACAAAAAAAAAAAACAACCAATCCCTGAGCACAAAACCATCCAATCTCTGAGGTTGTCAAGCTCAGGGACTGAAATCTGACCAATTCCCACCTTGAAAAACTCCACCCCTAAGAAGCCCTAAATAAATCCTATATATACCCGTTCAGTTGGGAGTTGCCCTTTTTCACCCCAGCAGAGGCAGCCAAACTTCTGGATTTCGCCCTCCCAATAAATCTCCTGAAAGAGGTTTAGGGGATGACCTTCTTTCTCTGGAGTAGAGTTTCGCCAGAGTACGAGCAGAACTGCTCCATTCCGTAGGGAAACCATCAACAATGCTGTAGGTGTATCCTGGCAGGATACCTTTCCCTTCCGAGTTATAGATATTGCTTCTGACAACCAGGATACCTTTCCCTTCCGAGTTATAGATATTGCTTCTGACAACCAGGATACCTTTCCCTTCCGAGTTATAGATATTGCTTCTGACAACCAGGATACCTTTCCCTTTCGAGTTATAGATATTGCTTCTGACAACCAGGATACATTTCTCTTCAGAGTTATAACACTTAGAGGTATAGCCTGGCTTTTGATGGCCAGGATATCTTTCCCTTCAGAGCTGTAACACTTACAGGTATAGCCTGGCTTCTAACAGCCAGGATACTTTTCCTCTTTGAGCTGTAGATATAGCCTGGCTTTTGATGGCCAGGGTAATCCCTCCAGAGCTGTAACAGACAACTGGTACCTTATGAAGTGGGTTACAGGTCCTGGTATAAATGACAATGAGAACCCACTTACACTCTGAAGTTTTTGTTAGTATATGTTTTTATTGTGGTCTTTCTCATTTTTGAGATAGGGTCTTACCTTGTAGCTTAGACTAGCCTTCAAGTCATGGTGACCCTCCTGCCTCTGCCCTTCCAAAAGGCTGGAATTAGAGACATGAAATGCCATGCCCCATCCTGTAGTATATGTCTCTCAACAGAAGTACTGGGTATGCATAAATATGTTAGATTCAACCAAGAATGCAAACACACCCACAGGTCTGTTAATGTTTGCAACAAATAACTGACAGAGAAAAGACTCGCTATCGTGCATATTATATGGTTTCATCATTCAATTAGTTGGCACTATGTCTACCCCAACAGTATTCTCATTAACATGGTTAACACAGTCGTCCTTGTGAAGAGCTTGGTAATAGTGTTCCACTGAATTTCTTCATGAGAAAGTTTCTATTGTATCAAATGGATGCAGTTTCTTCTTGGCATGTAGAAAGGTCCTTCTCTGGGTCCTTTTCTGAGCAGTAATGTGTAGCACTGACACATGGGCATTTTTAATTACAATAATATACATAGCATCCCATTTCACAGAAACGATTACAGTAAGACAAGACCTCAGTGAGTTTTTCCTCATAATGTTTAAGTGTGAATACTCTGATGCACACTGAGCACCGACTTCTGAACAAAGCCTTTTCCACAGACTACACACTTATAAGGTTTATCTCCACTGTGTGTTGTTTGGTGTTTATTTAAGTTGGACCTATCAGTGAAGGCCTTCCCACATTCAGAACACACGTAAGGCTTCTCTCCTGTATGAATTCGCTGATGTACTTGAAGCTGTGATTTCTTAGTGAATGATTTCCCACAGTCACTACACTCATAAGGCTTCTCTCCAGTATGAATTCTATGATGTGTAATCAACTCTGACTTCTGTCTGAAGGTCTTCCCACATTCCGAACAGACGTAGGGTTTCTCCCCTGTGTGAGTTTTTTGGTGCTTACTGAGATTTGACCTGCCACTAAAGGCTTTCCCACACTCGGCACACACATAAGGTTTCTCACCTGTGTGGATTGGCTGGTGCACCAGGAGCTGAGATTTAGAAGTAAAGGACTTCCCGCAGTCATTGCATTCATAAGGTTTCTCTCCGGTATGAATTCTTTGATGAGTGATGAAGTTTGACTTTCGGATGAAAGCTCGCCCACATTCAGTACACACGTAGGGTTTCTCCCCTGTATGAATTTTCTGATGCACAATCAGTATTGATTTCTGATTGAAGGCTTTTCCACATTCGTGGCATTCATACTGTCTCTCTCCAGTATGAATTTTCTGGTGTATATTGAGGTGTGATTTCTGGGTAAAGGCTTTCCCACAGGTACTGCAGCCATATGGTTTCTCTCCAGTATGAATTCTCTGGTGTATCATTAGGTCTGACCTCTGAGTGAAGGCCTTTCCACACTTTGAACATATATAGGCTTTTTCTCCTGTATGTGTTTTCTGATGTGTGATGAGATTTGACCTGTTAGTGAATGCCTTCCCACATTTACTGCACACGTAAGGTTTTTCTCCTGTGTGAATTCGTTTGTGTACATGGAGTTGGGACCTGGACGTAAAGAGTTTTCCACAGTGACCACATTTATAAGGTTTTTCTCCAGTATGGATTATCTGGTGTGCAACCAAGTGTGCCTTTTGGATGAAAGCCAGCCCACATTCCATGCACACATATGATTTTTCTCCTGTATGGATTCTTTGGTGCACTGTGAGAGCTGACTTCTGGGTGAAGGCTTTTCCACAGTCACTACACTGATAAGGTTTCTCTCCAGTGTGAATTCTCTGGTGAATGATTAATTCTGACTTGTAGGTAAAGGCCTTCCCACATTCTGTGCAGACGGAAGATTTCTCTCTCACTTGAGGTTTTTTATGTGCAATGAGGTTGGAACTACAGCTGAAGATTTCCCCATACTCAGCAGACAGATGGGGCCTCACTCTTGTGTGAGTTCGCTGGTGGACCTGGAGCTGTGACTTGGAAATGAAGGACCTCCCACAGTTAGTGCACTCATATGGCTTTTCTCCGGTGTGAATTCTGCGGTGTGCAGCCAAGTGTGTCTTCTGGATGAAAGCCTGTCCACACTCGATACATATGTAGGATCTCTCTCCTGTATGGATCTTCTGGTGCATCTTGAGTGTGGACTTCTGTGTGAAGGCTTTGCCACACTCAGTGCATGCATGATGTCTCTCTCCTGTGTGGATTTTCTGATGGATAATGAGGTCTGAGTTGTAGGAGAAGCCTTTCCCACACTCACTGCATTCATAGAGCTTTTCTCCAGTGTGAAACCTCTTATGTCTGAAGAGAGAAGAGACTTGGAAAAAGGACTTTCCACAGTCATTGCATTTATAGGGTTTCTCTCTAGTATGGGTTTTCTGATGTGTAATGAATTCTGGCTTTTGTGAAAATGCCTTCCCACATTCAACACATACATAAAGTTTTTCTCCTGTATGAGATTTCATATGTACTTTGAACTGTGACTTCTGGGTGGAGAGCTTTCCAAATTCAGCACATTCATATGAATTCTCTCCAATATAAATTTTCTGATATTGATAAGGTACTTGTTCATAATTGAGGGCTTTTCCACATTGATTTTGGTCCCATAATTTCTTTCCTGTTACAGTATGCTCAGCATTGGTAGAAGATGAATTTTTATCATATTCAGTAATCTTTTTAATTTTCTCTGGCCTGTTATTTTCATTATGACTCTGTAATTCTAAATTATGCTTCAGATCATTCCCAAGTGAGTCACACTGATGGGGTCTTTTGGGGGGCAGAACAATGTATGGGTTCACATGAATTATTTTTCTAATGACCTTAGATCCACAACGACTCTTTGTATCCAGTGTCTTCTTGATGAAGATAACATCACTTGCCGACTTATTTTCTATTTGCTGACAGGTCCCTTTCTGGCCACCAACTTGCTGCAATTCTTCTGGAATGAAATATGAGAAAGCATCATGTAAAGCTATCTTCTTGCTCAATGTGAAACATGCTATTTTAGTTTGAGCCCAGCTAGAATCAGCTACAGCTAGCAGAGGCCACATGGCGGGGTGCAAATGGCTCACCCAGGAGGAGCACAGAGACACGAAGGGTAATAACTTGATGAAAAAGGTTGTGGTGGACAGGAAACATCCAGGTACACAAAACATCAGTTAAAGGAAATAATTAGATACATGTATTACGTACAAGCAGATGTGAACAAATTAAAGCAAAGAACAAGGTAACACAGAGCAAACTGGCATGTCTATACAGTTAAATATCTCAAATTTATTTTAGACCTCATAACATGGATGATTTTTAAATGTTTCCATCATACAGAGGGAGGAGGATGTGAACAAAAGAGAGAAAAGGATATACAAACTCCATATCGTAAGTCTAAAACAGAAGATTATAATTAAATGCAGGCCTCATCAGTAAAGTACAAAACAGCAGCAATGCCGGGCGGTGGTGGCGCATGCCTTTAATTCCAGCACTCAGGTGGCAGAGGCATGCAGATATCTGTGAGTTTGAGGCCAACCTGGTCTACAAGAGTTAGTTTCTAGAACAGGCTCCAAAGCTACAGAGAAACCCTGTCTCAAAAAAACAAAAACAAACAAACAGCAGCAACAGAAAAATCAAGTAACCAGGAAGAAAGACCGGGTCAAATGTGGACTCACTCAGGCAGCATTAAGATGAAGCTTGGTAAAGGGTGATTAATAGTGTCAAACACAGCAGACAGATACTCCACAGGTTCAGTGAGAAGGATTCTCAAATCATAAGCTAGAGGAAAGGCAAGGTAAGCTGGGAAGCAATGAGAAATCTCATGTAGTAGCCACAAAAAAAGCAGGAGGAGCTGGGGTGAAGATATGGTTCTAAAGCAGCTCACAGGGAAAGAAGAAAATGGGATGTAGGAGTATAAATGTGTATATCACAAAGTAATTATGAAAGAAAGATTCATAAATACCCGTGTATATAAATAAAGACTAAGGCCATGGAAAGGTGTGAGAAAAAAGTCAATTAAAAAATAAAAGTAAGAAAAAAAAAAGAATGAGGTAGATTAGCACACACTCTAGAATCTATAAAGTTAAGAAGACAGAAATAACAAAGTTCACCCAAGCAGAAGGCATTCAGTTACTTGAGAAGTCAATGTTAAGGGTCCTCAATCAAGCATACAAGAAATGTAGACCTTCCCCCAGAAGTCATCTTAGCAGCATTTCTAAGGTGTCAATCCTGTTCTAAGGTGCAATCCTGCTCCAGATGGCTGAGGTTTTCTCTCTTGTCTTTTCTGACGATCCCTTGCCTCCCACCTAAACAGGTTACACTCACTCACCTACATAGGGCTGACATGGGCTCTCATTTTGCAATGCCCATGTCTCCTTTCCTTGCTCCAGCATGAAAACCTCTGTCTTGGGAACCTGATATCCTGTTCACAGAAAACAATAAAGGACTGGGCCCAACTACTTATATTTCAGAGTCCGATCTGTTGGGTCTTAGTGTGTAACGAGAGTTTGTTCTTAAGTAGCCACAGATCTCTATGAACAGAGCCATCCTGAGAGTGCACAAAGGAGAAAGAGAACCCTGGTTGCAGGGCTGGGGAGATGCTCAGCCATTGTGGGCACTTGTTCTTGACTTGGTTCACAGCAGCCACACTGGGCACTCACAACTGTAGTGAATGTGATGCCCTCTTCTGGCCTCCAAAGGTACTGCATTTTCATGCGTGTGAAATAAAGAAAATAAAGAAACAAATCTTAAAAGAATCCTAGTCAAACACAGACAAAAACCATGACATATTGAAGATACCTCACAGCGGCGTCCAATTGAGAATAGAATACACTCAGTGAGACTTCGTTACAGACAAGGGCACTCTGCTTACCTACTGAGCGCAGGTGACTGTAGGTCTCCTGCATCACATCCCGGTAGAGGCTTCTTTGATCAGGGTCAAGGTGCTGCCACTCGTCTCTGCTGAAATCTATAGACACATCCATGAAGGACACTGATCTCTGTAAGAGCAAATTCCTGTTCAGTGTAAACAGACTCGGGGGCGGGTGGAGAAACATAGTTAGAAATAAGGAATACAGATTTTGTTTTTGCCTTCCGCTCATTTGTAAAAGTCCCTAGAGAGTAATGCCAGAAAGATGGTCAAGGAGAAACACTGACACTCATCTCACAGCCAAAACAACAAATAAACTATGATATGTTGATGGAAATAAGCAAAGAAGATTGCTGGGACATCAGAGGAGTCACAGGAACCCCACAGAGTACAGAAAACCAGGATGGTTAATTTTGTCAACTGGACACAATTTAGAATCGTAGGAAGAGAGTATCAGTGAGGGGCTGTCTAGACCACAGGGGCCTATGGGAGAGTGTCTTGATTATGTCAGTTGGTATGGAAAGCCCACTGGGGTCTACACCATTTCCTAGGTAGGATAAGTGGGGGGCAGAGCGAGGGGCTGAGTACAAGCAGGCACGCATTCTCTTTGCTCCTGACTGGAGAGGTGCTCAGTGTGTCGAGTTCCTGCCACTGTGACATCCCATGACTGTAGCCTGGGACTGTGAGCCAAATTAACATGATCTATTATGTTGTTTTTGTGAGGTTTCTTTTTTCTTTTTTAGCCATAGAAATAGGAAATGAAACTAGGGCAGAAGTCTACATCTTCAATCCTACGGTTCCCTGCAGGCCTCACAGGTCTAAGCACAGTGAGGGACTTGCTTGAGACTACATGGTTAGTCTTTCCAAACAGAGCTGACACTGTGTCTTGTCCCCTGTGGTTCATGCAGAAGTGGTATTGCACCACCTTGCTGGGTATAGCTTGTTCCAGGGGTCTGAGCTCAGCCCTTGAAGGACAGGGTGTGGCAGGCAACTTGGAGGGGCAGACTGGAAGGTTTTACAGTAGTTTGCTGCCATAGGTAGAATATAATAGAGCTATCTGGGGGACAGTGGGCCACCAGACAGATGGGTCAGAGGTGATCTTTGTTCATTTTTATTTATTGGGAAATAAATACTGTAATTCTTTGTATCCTATTATCATCATCAGTAAGATCCAGCCATCATCATTTCAGGTGGCTGACATCTTAAATTCCCACTCCTAAATATGCAGCTGTACACTCCTTCCTTTCCTCCTTCCTTTCAAGATTGGGTTTCTCTGTGTAGTCCTGGCTGTCCTGGAACTCGCTCTGTATACCAGGCTGGCTTTGAACTCACAGAAATCTGCCTGCCTCTGCCTCCTGAGTATTGGGATTAAAGGCGTGCACAACCAATGCTGGGCTTGTAGGTTTCTTGTTATTCTTATTTCTGAGCAGATTTTCTCCCACTCCTTTATCTTTAAATAAGAAAAGCAATTGCTGACAAGATAGGCCTGGAACTATCAAGTGGGCTTCAGTGTTGCTAGGAGCTGGATTGATAGGATTATCCAGATCATGGTACTCTCCGTGGTGTTACACACACACACACACACACACACACACACACACACACACACACACACTCATAGGCAGTCAACATTAAAGAAGACTCACTGTCTGGCCACTGGGACAGAAGACTGCTATGGAATATTCCTTTACACTGTGTGTCACTATGTCGCTTATATATGTCGTTATGATTGGTTTAATAAACAAGCTGACTGGCCAATAGCTGAACAGTGTGTTTGAGAACAGCTGCAGGACAGGAAAACTCCACCTACAGAAGACAAAACCAAAATATGTTGTGGGATATTTTGATCACACTCTGACACTCCCGAGACTGCCAATATAGTTTATTTTGAATCAGATGGCGGAGCTAGCTAGTAGCTAACCAAAATTAGCCATAGAGCTTTTGGAGGACTGAGGATATATAGAGAGACACAGGAAATAGTAAAGGGGGGATGAGAGAAAGGCTCAGTCCTTTTGGATCAAGGAAGGAGAGAGACTGGAGGTCACTGATTGCTTCTCCGTCATTTCTGTGATCAATCAGGTTCTTACCCTGATATCTGACTCCCAAGTTTTTATTGATAAAGAATATTTAGATAAACACTTGAAAGACCATTCTTTAATTATGCCTAAGCAGACAGAAATCACGGCACTATTCAACTGCAAAGCAATAACCGTCCTCTTATTCCCACCAATACGGATGACTGTTACTTCTTAATCCTAGCATAGCAGTCAATCCTGGCTCCCGTCTGACATACAATGACTGAGATATCCAAAGCTGAAACTGCCCAACAGAACAGAAATGTCTTTAGTATTCAGCTGAGACTTGCTATTTGTGGTCAAAGCCTGAAATGAAATCCTACTATTTCTTAGAGATCAGAAAAAGAAGACATTTTTTTCCCCTAGGGAAGAATGTTATTCATAAGATGCTCTGTATTTACCAACATTTAAAAACAAACTGCAGTGTGTGTCCAGCACACTAACTACTATTTTTGAAATCAGAAGAAAAAAGTAGTTGTTTTCAGGTATATAATGAAGCGAATAACCCATGGCAAACAATGTAAACTGGCCATCTACACTCGGTGACAGGGGCATGCAGAGAATGAGGTGGATGAGCCACCGTTCATCTTTCCCCTGCGAGTCTTTCAACAGAGGAATTTTTAGTGTTGCTTTTAGCTCCCCATATCTGAACTAATAGACATTGCCTATTCAAAAGAACTGAATCATTTCTAACAAACTATCACTGTATCACCAGAGGGATAAGACCTTCAACACTAATGAAAAAGACAAACATCAAGTGCTATACAAATGAATATTTAAAAAAACTAAAAGCTGGGCAGTGGAGGCGCACACCTTTTAATCCCAGAACTTGGGAGGCAGAATCAGGAGGATCTCTGTGAGTTCAAGGCAAGCCTTGTCTACACAGGAAGTTCCAAGCCAGCCAAGGCTACATATTGAGATTCTGTCTTTAAAAAAAAAATTTTTTTTTTAAATAATAAAACACAAAAAAACCCACAAAAAAAGCCCAAAAAGCAAAAAACAAAACAAAACAAACAAACAAAACCAAGAGTCTTTCATCATGCTCCGGCCTCTGAAGCCAGGGACACTTGCCCAGGTGTTTCTTAAGTTTTTGGTAGAAAGATCAAAATTTGCTTCCTTAGAGTTTGGTTGCCTCCTGTGGCCTATCTGCTCTTCCTCTGAGACTCTAGCAATAAATCAGAGGCAACTATTTTGTGGAGGAAGTCCCACCCCGGGATTCCTCCTGCTGACCTCACATGAACTTCCAAGATCCCCTGGTGCCAAAGGTGTAGAAGTGTAGTTGCTTGACATGGTCACCCTGGGTCTCGACCCTGTTCTCTCAGCAGCCAGAAGCTTACTGGTTCTCTATGAAATCAGTCAGAGATGTGTGGACGAAGTCATCTGAAGTCTGGCAGAAGATCTTGTAAGGAGCCCCACAGAGATACCAAGAAACCTGGAAAGATCGAGTCCTTAGTCCTTAGTCCTTCACCATCGAAACACATCTTGGGCATCTGAAGGTACTAGAAACTACAGAGCAATGTTCCTCAACCTGTGGGTCACAACCCCTTGGGGTTAAAAACCCTTTCATAGGGGTTACCTAAGGCCACTGGAAAAAAACAGATATTTATATTATGATCTCTAATAGTAGCGAAATTACAGTTATGAAATAGCAACAAAATTAATTTTATGGTTGGTAGTTACCATAACATGAGGAACTGTATTAAAAGGTCACAGCGTTAAGAAGGCTGAGAACCACTGGTCTAGAGGAATTGTCAAAATACAGTTAAGCCGCACACCCCCTGGCTTTGCTCCTGCAGGTCTAAGAACTTAAGAATCCACGCTTCTAACTAGTACCCAGAACGATCCTGGATTGTTGTACCACAGGGACTACACTCAATACACAGTGCTGGGAGAGTAAAAAATTTAGAAAATCTGGGCCTCGGGAGACATCCTAGAGGGTAAAAAGAACCTACTACCTGACAATCCAAGCTCCATCCCCAAGACCCACATGGTGTAAGGAGAGAATTGGCCTGCGCAGTTTGTCCTCCCCCCCACCCCACACCATGGCATGTGCTCAGGCACACTAACACACAGACACACATTACATAAAGGCAAACATCTTAAAATAGACATCAAAATGTAAAGACAACATAACCCAAAGAAGTAAAACACATATACCAGGTGTACTCAAGACATTGACTCTGGAGCTGGCGCTGCTGTAACTGGCTGCCACCCGGAAAAAAGCAAAGCACAAACTCAGGCAGGTCTGAAGATTTAAATACATGCATTTTCAGACGCCTCAAAAGTATTGCAAGTATTCTGGAGTCCACACTGCGTACCACCGTGCCATGGGCTGTGAGTGGTGCCGTTCCTCCTGGGAAACACGTGCTACAGCCTGCTCACCCCAGATTAGAGAAACAACAGCCGAAGACAGAATCACCTAAGTCCAAACTAGTGAGACCGATGAGTTCACGGGGCTCGCTTACACAGTACAGGGGAAAGGTTACTGAAAAGAGCAATGGTGACCCCCAAACAGCTACATCATATTAAAAGTCTCATCCCTTCATGGATGACAACCTCATGGGAGCTGCATCACGAACTCCTGCTTTTAACTAATCTAATCTTCCATTTCTTATATATAGTAGCACCTCTCGAGAATCCTTTCCTAGAGACTCTCAATAGCGCCATGACATTCCACAGACCTATCACTCAGTCTTGCTCTAGTGTCAGAATCTGGAGCAAAGTCCAAGACGGTATCTAGTTATGCACGGAGGAAGAAGCTTCCATCCATCACACACAGACGAGGAAAACTGAAGATATAAAGGATGGCACGCATTTCTGAGCAGACCACATCATATGATAAAATATGCCATCATGGGGAAGGGGGAGCAAGACGACTCAGATGGTAAAGACACTTGCCACCAAGACGACTCAGATGGTAAAGACACTTGCCACCAAGACGACTCAGATGGTAAAGACACTTGCCACCAAGACGACTCAGATGGTAAAGACACTTGCCACCAAGATGACTCAGATGGTAAAGACACTTGCCACCAAGACGACTCAGATGGTAAAGACACTTGCCACCAAGACGACTCAGATGGTAAAGACACTTGCCACCAAGATGACTCAGATAATAAAGACACTTGCCACCAAGACGACTCAGATGGTAAAGACACTTGCCACCAAGACGACTCAGATGGTAAAGACACTTGCCACCAAGCCTAATGGCTCTAGTTTGACCTCAGGGGACCATGCAGTGGAAAGAGAGAACCAACTCCCATAGGTTGTTCTCTGACTTCCACACTTGTGACATGGCAAGTCTGTGCTGCCCTGGAACACAAATAGCTTTAACACATACATACATAATGAGTGTGTGTGTGAAGCTATAGCTCAGAGGTAGAACATTTGCTTAGCATGCTTGAGGTTCTGGGTCCAACACCTCCCCCCCAAAAAAAGAAAGACAAAGGAAAAAGATGCCACAAAATTGAAATAAAGATATATATTATTGGGCTGGAGAGATGGCTCAGTGGTTAAGAGCACTGCCTGCTCTTCCAAAGGTCCTGAGTTCAATTCCCAGCAACCATCTGTAATGAGATCTGGTGCCCTCTTCTGGCCTACAGGCAGAGTACTGAAAATACTGTATACATAATAAATAAATAAATAAATATTTTAAAAAAGATATATATTATTTTTATCAAGAGACTAATAGCTTCTTTCTAATAAAAAAATCTAGCAATTGCTTTTAAAAACCCAAGGGGTAAAAATTGGACAAACCATAGAAAACTTGCAAAAAGGAAAGGCATTTGGGAAATTAAGTTCTTTCACAAATTGATGATGGACACTTGAATTGCTATAATATCCCCGGAGCTATTTAGTCATACCTATTATTAAAAATACAATTAACTGGACATAGTGGTGCACGCCGTTAATCCCAGCACTCAGGAGGCAGATCTCAGTGAGTTCATGGCCAGCCTGGTCTACAGAGCGAGTTCCAGAACAGCTAGGGCTACACAGAGAAGCCCCATCTCGAACATTCCCCCCCCCCCCCCGCAAATACTCGTAAGTGGAGGGGGGCAGTAAGGGCTGGTAAGATAAAAACACATTGTATACATATGGAGAATTTTCAAATAATAGGTAAATGTATTATGTAAAAATATACATTATTATGTAAAAATATACATGTGTTGGTAACAATACACTTATAGCAATATATACCATCCCCCACAACTAAGCAGACAAAAAAATCTGTATGGTCATATGATATATTAAAATATATGCTTATATACCACAATACATCTAATTGAAGAACGAATTATTTTCATGTAATAGATGTGACATTTATGAAAAGTGATTATGGCATAGGCCATAAAGTATTTTTCAACTCGACCCACTACCCAGAGACATTTGAAACAAGAAATTCACTTTAAAATGACTCCTGGATCAAAGAAAACAAATTTAAAAAAGAAAGCCAATTATATTTGAACAATAATAAAGAGAACTCTACAGAACAAAGGTCGCAAATCCTTTACATTAAAGAAGGCTATAAATTAATGAGCTAAACTTTCAGACTAGAAAGCAAACAGATAACAGACGCCACGGTCTCACGGGTCACTCAGCACAGTCCCGCTCGTCCCTCACCCCCGTTACCCGCCCACCCTTCCACCGCCAAACTCCCGTTATTGACAGGAGAAATCCTCCCAGGGACAACCATCAACCCCGCAGTCACCACGGCAACACCGCCTAACACCCACGCACACTACTGACTCCACAAATTCTAGCTGAAACCAACCGGAATCATTCCCGAAGTCTTCTTGTTATTAGCAGAATTAACAACAGAAATACTCAACAGCGGCAGCGCGGGCCAGAAACCACCTTCCGGGACTACGGCCACTTCCGGTTTTCCAAAAAAAAAATGTCCTCCCGGGCTATTATTAGTGCGCATGCCCAGCGTTACCTGGGCAGCTAGAGAAAACCAAGGCGTGCTCGCGCGCGCGCGCGCGCGCGCACACACACACACACACACACACACACACACACACACACACACACACACACACGTGTAGCTTCAAGAGGCTCTGCATACGATTCCTTAATTGGCCCGGAGAACATGGCCGAGCCCACAGATACTTATTCGTGTAGGCCGCCATCTTTGAAGTTTGCCCATTCCGTACAGCAGAGGAATCCAGGCCGATTTCACAGAATGAGCTAAAGAATTATCAGGTAGATAGAGTGCTGTGACCTTTGTATGTGCATCATCCAAGAGGAAGAAGGTACTCGACATGGGATCATGTTATATTCTTTTATATTTAGATTCCTAGTTGCCATGCTGAATACAGCGCCATCTGCTGGAAGAAACCGTAGGGTACAGGGGATCCCGAAAAGAAAAAAACGTTTAAGAGAGGGCTGGAGGGAGAAACCATTGGTAATGAGGGGGAGAAACCAAGGTGGTACAGTCCGCTCTATAGAAAAAAATCATTCATGAAAAAGGTTGACAGTTCAGGATGGAAATCTGCTTCGGAGAGAAACCCCAACAACCGAGGGAGGCGTCAGAATCAGGATCACAAGCAACTGGAAGAGCGTTAAAATATTTTCTTTTTTTTTGGTTTCTCGAGACAGGGTTTCTCTGTGGCTTTGGAACCAGTCCTGGAACTAGCTCTGTAGACCAGGCTGGTCTCGAACTCACAGAGATCCGCCTGCCTCTGCCTCCCAAGTGCTGGGATTAAAGGCGTGCGCCACCACCGCCCGGCTTTTTTTGATTTTTCGAGACAGGATTTCTCTGTGGTTTTGGACCCTGTCCTGGAACTAGCTCTTGTAGACCGGGCTGTAAATAAGGCGGAGGCAGGCGTGGCACATAGTTTATAAAGAAAGAACTTAAGATGGCCACCATGTGACTAAAAGCACCAAAATTCAAAAGTAATTGGTAGATAGCAATGTAAACGAAGCCTTAATGCGATACCATGGCTCTCTAAATAGGTAAGTAAACTCAAAGACTAACCAGAGAGGCCGAGATGGAGGCTCAAGCCTCAAATACTTAGACAGGTTTTGCCATGACAGGCAGCTTGTGAATCTTTTTATAAATTCTAGGTGATCTGGCACCCCCTTTTGGCCTGTGAAGGCACTGCAGTAATATATGAATTCACACACACACACACACACACACACACACACACGCACACACACACGCACACACGCACACACACACCAAATCTTTAAAAAAAACAAAGGCTGACAATAGTTTTAATGGCAATGGAACAAATAAAACTTTCTTACATTGCTGGTGAAATTAAACAGTATGACCACTTTGTAAAACAGTCTGGTAGTTCCTTACAAAATTCAATATTTGCTTATAAGATTCACTGACTCTACTACCACATATCTCCTAAGTTAAGTGGAAGCACATGCTTATAGAAAGAACTGCAAGCAGATGTCTGTCTGCTTTATTCAAATCAGCTAATCTGGAGAGGAGGGAAATATCTATGAACGTGTGACTGGACATGCAAGCTCAGACACAGAATTCATAAACGGGATATCATTCAGGAAAGAAAAGAAATGTGTAGGAAGAAAGGAGTATATTTGAGTCCCATAAACACCTTGCCAAAACCAAAGTAAAAAAGTATACCTACTATGTAATTCCATTTGCTTATTGGAGACTGGATCTCCCTATATAGCTCTGGATGTTCTGGAACTCCAAACTCACTGTGTGGACCAGGCTGGCCTCGATCTCACAGAGATCAGCCTGCCTCAGTTTCCATGTGCTGGGATTAAAGGTGTGCGCCACCACCGCCCAGCAACTTGTGATTTCATTTGTAAGGAACTCTTCATGAAGAATGCCTCACTTATTCTGTGGATGCCCACAGAAAATCAGGGTGGGGCTTGATGTATAAAAATAATCCAGGCAGAGTCAGGTGATGGTAGCGCACGCCTTTAATCCTAGCACTCAGGAGGCAGAGGCAGGTGGATCTCTGTGAGCTCAGGGCCAACCTGATCCACAGGTGTTAGGCATTTTAATGGTTTATTAAAATCCCACGTACAAATGTTAAAGAACAAAAGGGGAACCTGAGCCGAATCACAAGCCACCACCAACCCCTGCCATTGCTCAATTACAGCTCAAAAAGGCTGCAGACTTCACGCTCTGCCTCTTCTCTCAGTACCTTCCATCCCCAATATAAACCCTGCCTCTTGAACCAAAAGACTCTTCTGAATTGGCTAGCGGACATGAGCAAGTTCCAGACAGCCAGGACCACACAGAAACAAAAAACAAGCAAACAAGGTCTAGGTCGTAAATATGACGCCAGTGCCATATATTCATGTTGAGTCTCGTCAAACAGCTCACTGTTAAGTTAGTGCATTCCTGGCCGGAGGGGGGGCCCGTGACGAAGAGTACTTTCTCTTCTCCCAGAGGACATAAAGTCAGGTCCCACCACCTACATGGTTGCTCACAACCCTTTGTAAGTCCAGTTCCGAAGATCTGATGCCCTCGCCTGGCCTCCACAGCCACCTACTGCGGAAAAGAAGCTTTTAAAAGTGTGTTTTACAATAAACCCATACGACTGGTGTCTTTTGTTGTATCGAAATTGTACCTCAGTGGACTTGATTTTCTTTTAAAAATCCAACATAACTAAAAAGTCATCAGAAGGCTCACGCCACATGCACGAGTTCCCGGGTTCAGTTCCCCGTAGCCGCTCTTGCTACACACAACTTAATTGTTTTACTGTTTCACAGAGTTGCACACACATCACTGTTTCCTGATTTAAGAATATTTTCGCGGGGGGCTGGAGAGAGGGCTCAGAGATTAAGAGCATTGCCTGCTCTTCCAAAGGTCCTGAGTTCAATTCCCAGCAACCATATGGTGGCTCACAACCATCTGTAATGGGGTCTGGTGCCCTCTTCTGGCCTGCAGGCACACACACAGACAGAATATTGTATACATAATAAATAAATAAATATGTTTAAAAAAAAAAGAATATTTTCGCGGGATAGTGGTGACGCTCACCCTTAGTCCAAACATCTGAGACAGGGAAAGATGGATAAGATGAACTGCAAATCCAGCCAACAAGTGAGTTCCAAGACGGCCTAGAGAGATACCCAGACTCAAAACAAACAAACAAACAAGTCTCCCTGGAGAGATACCCAGACTCTAAACAAACAAACAAACAAATAAATTTGAATAGGAAAAAACTTTTTTTTAAGAAAAGAAACTAAACTGTAAAAGAATCCCATGCCTACTCAGGAGCAATCATTCGTTCACAATTCTTCCTAAATCTGACAGTTTTTAATAACTAATATTTATTGTCTTTTTTTTATATGCCACCTAAATGAGTCATATAAACCCTATACTGAGGAAGGCAAAACGGGAGACCTATCGACATCCTAAACATTCCTTCAGTGTGATCTAACGCCCACAAGCGTCCCAACACTGGGTGTGGTCTTTCAGCTATCACTGAAGCAACTTTGTTCCAGGAGATTAGTGCCACGCACTAGTCGCTAGACTACATTTCCCAGAAACACGTGCGACGACACACAACTTCCGGCGCCAACCTGGCCTCCACTTACTCAGAAAGCAGTGGTTTCCCGAAGTCGGCCCCTTACCATGGAGGGGGCTTGTGTCCAGGATGTCAGCCCTGCGTGTTGTGAGAGTTTCAGTCCCAATTTGTGCCTGTGTTTAGGAAACTTGCGCACGCAATTGCACGTGCGGAGCGAGCCTTTCAGCCTGCCTCAGGCGGTGCCCTGGCGGGAATCCAAGAGCGGGCGCCATTTTCCCCGCCAGGTTCCACCGCGGACTACATTTCCCAGAAACTTCCGCGCACTCAAAGCAGCCCCTTCTTTTGCCTGCGGGACCCTCGTTGTCTGGGGACGGGAAAGTGCGCGGGGAGCGGCCTAGACCCTTGTGAGGCTCCGCAGGTGCGACCCTGAGTTCTGGAGGGAAATACCAGTTGGTATCGGAGCTGTCAGGCCGGTGGGAGTTAGTCTAGCCGGGTGAGCAGTAGCGAGCTCTTGGCTGTGCGTGAGTGTGACCTGAAGTGACCCTAGGGCGCCACGAGTGCTCGGGTGTGATTTTTAAGTTTCTCAGTGAGCATTCTCAGAGCTGTGTGTGATTGATAACTGTGCGACCGTGTGTGTATGTGTGTTTGTGATTGCGTCCCCGTGTGTTTGGACTGATGGTAACGGCATAACTTGTTTATGAGGGATCTATCAGAGAGTTAGTAATTACGCTCGCAAGACTGTTAACTTGAGGGGGAGATGTGTGTGTGTGTGTGTGTGTGTACCGTGTGTACTGGGTGTTTGTGACTCTGCAGATGTTTGAGTGTGATTATGTAACTTTACGTGATATAGTGAGTGTGGTTGGAAGATGGGTCCCGTTGCCAGGCTGTGTCTCTCATGAGGCTGTTGTGTTCTCCTAATTGTGTGATTTTGTATAATTCTCATGAGGGGAACTGGAGGGGATTGTCACTATTGTGTGACTCCGCAGTGAGTGTGTTATTGTGACCATTTGTAGCACCGTGGTTTTCTGTGGTGTTGTATTTTAGGGTTCTGTAACAGTGTGGATGTGGCTGTATTCTCAGGGTAGACGTGTTCCTGTGGCTTCGACCATATGTTGCAGGCTGTTGTTTGGGTTAGGTGTGGGTGTGAGGATATATGGGATCCCTGTGGTGGGTGAGTGACTGCAGCCGTGGGTTTGTAGGTGTGGGATGCCTCTGACTGACCAAGTGGCTCCAATCTTCTGTTCTGAGACCCCAGTGAGATAAGGACCAATTCCAGCCTCCGACAACATAGGCTTCATTCCTTTTCTGACTCTAGGAATATCACGACAGCCTAGATTTCTTCTCCCTGGGTGACAGGTATGCATCCAGGGTGACCTTTTATTAAAAGGCTTAGGATCTCATGATTCCTTCTTTCTTCCCCAGCTCTGCCCCTCCAGAAGTATCCAGTGGAGAAAAGAGGAATGGCTGTGGACCAAGCCAAATCCAAGGTACACTGGGCTTTCCCTTTTGCTTTTCTCTGGGATGGTCTTGCTTAGCACTGACTCATAAAATAACCTGGTTCTTCAAATTTTCCATTCATGAAAATGGTGGGAAACTCTGCATGGACACACACCCTGTGTTTGCTCTGACTTCATTCTGTGTAATGGTTACATGTTAATTTAGGAAACAGATAACTTGTAAAGTTTTTGTTTCTTTCCAAACACACATCTCAAACAGGGTTATTTTAAAGAATTTCGGAAACAGAGCTGAGTTAAATTTTCCCTGCACTGAAACAACCTCTGCTCAGTTTCCTTCTCCTGTTATTTTCAAGGGTGGGATCTTTACAGCACCGACCACTGCATATATTCCCACTAAAAGTTATGCATGGCAGTTGTGTAGTTTGGTTGTTGTTTGCTTTGTTTTGTTTTTTGAGACAGGCTTGTGTAGGGGAATGTGCTACAAATGCGGTGCTGCAAAGATCTCTTGGGACCCCAGGCTGTGCTGAGAGCCGCAGTAGGACAGTTCTGGAGGGGCAGAACCACAGTAGGACAGTTCTGGAGGGGCGGAACCACAGTAGGACAGTTCTGGAGGGGCGGAGCCACAGTAGGACAGTTCTGGAGGGGCGGAACCACAGTAGGACAGCTCTGGAGGGGCGGAACCACAGTAGGACAGTTCTGGAGGGGCAGAACCACAGTAGGACAGCTCTGGAGGGGCGGAACCACAGTAGGACAGTTCTGGAGGGGCGGAACCACAGTAGGACAGTTCTGGAGGGGCGGAGCCACAGTAGGACAGCTCTGGAGGGGCGGAGCCAAAATAGGACAGCTCTGGAGGGGCGGAGCCACAGTAGGACAGTTCTGGAGGGGCGGAGCCACAGTAGGACAGTTCTGGAGGGGCGGAGCCACAGTAGGACAGTTCTGGAGGGGCGGAGCCACAGTAGGACAGCTCTGGAGGGGCGGAGCCCCAATAGGACAGCCCTGGAGAGGTAGAGTTGCAATAGGACAGCTCTGGAGGTGTAGATCCATAGTAGGACAGCTCTGGAAGCTGGAGCTGCAATGGGACAGCTCAGCCCTCCAGGAAAGGTGTCCTGGCTTTATTGGGAAGCCAGGCTTCCTGAAGCTGGGGTGCGGTTAGGTGTGGTCTCCCGGTAGGATATAGCAATCCTGCTCTTCTGGAGAGCCACTACAGCTGTGCCCTTAAGGGAACATCCGAGCAGAGCTATCAGCTTCTTCTCCAGCCCAAGACATGACTTCTTTTGCTAACACTCTGCTAAAGGGGAAGCCCATGCAGAAATGTAGCAATCTCCTGCCCCGCCTTGCTCAGCGCTCATGGAGCTCCCAGCAAAGTTCTGGTCTCTGCTTTGCTCTGGCCCCCGAGGGACGTCCCAGCCAGGTTCTTCTGTTCTGTACCAGTGAATGAAGATTGCCACCCAATACTCTTTTGAGAGAGAGATTTATTTGGGAAAGTCCAGGAGAGTGACTGCCTCTGCCAGGGAGGGATAAAAGGTGGCCTCTAACTCAACCAGCAGAGAGGCTTATATAGGGCTTCTTAGGGGCAGGGTTTTCCCAGGGAAAAGAGGGATTGGTTAGTTTTCCCTGCTCAGGAGCAGAGAAGGCTCTGATTCATGGCCAAACTGTGTTTCTTTCGCTGGTTCTTTTTAGCCTTTTGACTCTAATCTTAGGACCAGGGCATATTTCTTTTACTGGATCTGATTCTAGGGACAAAGTGTGTTTATTTGACACTGGTTTCAGAGTCAGGGCACATGTCTTTAGTCCTGGGTTCAGGAATAAAGATGTTTCTTTCCCTGGCTCAGGTCTCAGATCCAGAGTGTGTTTCTTTCACTGGCTCTGGACTCAGAGTCAAGGTGCTCAGTGTGGTTGGTTTCCTGCTCCAGTTGTCCCTTTTACCCTATAGGCTGGTTTCAAGCTCCCTTATTCTTCTGATTCTCCTGCCTCCACTTTCCCAAGTACTGAAATTACATGTGTGAGTCACCATACTTAAAAAAAAAAGTTTATTTTTAATTTATGTGTATGGTTGTTTTGTATGTATATATATATGTGTGTGTGTATATGTATTGTGTTTTGTATCTATGTGTGTATGCATGTATGTTTAGCACCTCATATGTGCAGTGCTTCTGGAGGCCAGGAGAGTGTTGGATCCACTGGGACTGGAGTTCGAGAAGGTCGTGAGCCACTGTATGGGAGCTGGAAACCAATCACGGTTCCTCAGCAAGGGCAGGAAGTCCTTTAACCACTGAGCCATCTCTCAGCCCCCATTTTTGAGTCATTTGTGGTGTTGGTTGTGTTTCGTTCTGAAACAGGGTCTCACTGTGAAGCCCAGGCTGGCTTCAAACTTGAAGTCAAACTCCTTCTTTAGCCTCCTAAGCACTGGGTATGAGCTGCCATGCCTTTCCTTAAAAATTCCATATTTGCTAGATGAGAGGCAGGCCAATTTCTGCAAGTTTGAGGCTAGCCATGGTCTGTTAATTGAGAACTGTGCAGTGAGACCCTTTGTCTTAAAAAAACATACTAGCGTCTGGGGCCAGGCGGTGGTGGCACACACCTTTAATCCCAGCACTTGGGAGGCAGAGGCAGGTGGATCTCTGTGAGTTTGAGGCCAGCCTGGTCTACAGAGTGAGTTCCATGAAAGCTACAGAGAAACCCTGTCTCAAAAAACCAAAAAAAAAAAAAAAAAAAAAAACCTAGAGTAACCTTATTACAGATAACTGTATGTAGAGGGATGTTTCTGTCCGGCTAGCCAGTTCCCAAATAACCACATGGAGACTCATTACTAATGAAAGCTTGGCTGGTAGCTTAGGCTTGTTTCTAACTAGCTCTTATAACTTCTGCCTCATGGCTTTATTACCTTTTCTCCGTACTGCCCATGCTAGTTCCTGCTTCCTCCCTGCTGAGCTGTTGACCAGTCGCTTTTATTAGACCAATCCCAGTGGCAAATCTTTGTAGTGTACAAAAAGATAATTCCACAACAACTGTAGTTTGGACATTGTTTCTCAGTTTTTAATTATTATCAAAAGGTTGCTATAGGCTGAATTTTCTTGTCCCACAGCTGCTCTCAAATAATCACTCAGAGGCTTAATATGAATTATAAATGCTTGCCAATGGCTCAGGAGTTTTTACTAGCTAATTTTTACATTTAAATTAACCAATATTTTTATGTATTATTTTCATGTGACTCATATCTTGTTACCTCATTTTTAAAAAATAAATCTTTATTTATTTATTATCTACACAATGTTCTGTCTGCATGTCTGCCTGCAGGCCAGAAGAGGGCATCAGATCTCAGTACAGATGGTTGTTAGCCACCATGTGGTTGCTGGGGATTGAACTCAGGACCCCTGGAAGAACAGCCAGTGCTCAACCTCTGAGCCATCTCTCCAGCCCTTGTTACCTCATTTTCTACATGTCCTGTCTCCTCAGTGGCTAGCTGGTATCTCCTCTACTCTGCCCTTCTTCATCCCTCAGTTTGATTGTCCAACCTAACTTTATCCTGCCTTGCTGTAGGCCAGTCAGCTTCTTTATTAACCAATGAGAGGTATATATATTCACAGTATACAGAAGGATTATTTCATAGCATTTCTCTCTTTTTGTCTAATTAAAAAGGAAGGTTTTAGGCTTAACATAGTAAAGCTGTATATAACAAAACAGTTACTAAATAAGAATTACAGTTACAATATCTAGTTTATTTGTATTTGGCAAAATTAAAGGAAATACTCTACCATCTATCTTAGCTTTATGAGTCCAAAGTTTTGTATCAATTTACTTTTTATCATAACCAAATAAAACTATAACTATCTAGTCTTCAACTCTGTCAAAGACCCAGAAGGGCAAAATGTTACCTAGCGACAGGGACATCTTGCTGCTTGGGCAGTCACCCAATGATCCTCTGTAACTTTGGGGCATTCAGCTCTAGTCTACAGGCCTAGCATGTCTATAGCCTCCTGTGAAGCAGGGAATTCTGAAGGACTGTCTTACCTTGTCTTGGCAAAGTTTGGCAGCCACTTTTTTTTGCATTCTGCTGGTCCAGTTTGGACAGCATATTGTCAGCATTTGAGGCAAGGGTAGTTTCTCTGCCCACATGACTAGCTTTTGCATAAAAAAAAAAAGCAAACTCGATATGGAGTTTTTTTTCTGCCCGTCATCTTCTCTGAACTAGATCAGTGCTGCCAGGAGCAGATGTGTCTTTCTGTCATGAAAAACCTTAGGTTATTAAAAATATTAAATGCCATATTCTGTACATCTTTGAAGACTATTTAACTATATCTGTGTATGACCTTGAAAACATACCTAACATGACTTTAAGTTTGACTATTATAGACGACCTACTATTAATCTGTATTTTTAAATTATACATTTAAAATGAGCTTCATAAGAACAGTACTTAAAACAAGAGTAGAAATATACACACAGTATAACAAAATTAACTTTAAAATGTTATCAATAAACCAAAATCTATACCAATGTAAAATATTCAAGATTAATAATTGTTTTTGGATTAAAGTAGATTCAGTAATCTAGCCTTTTATCCTATCATCTCTATATTTCCTCTTTTCTTTTTATAAGGAGATCCCTGAATCTAATCTCCTTTGTTCAGCTTTTTTCCTGACCATTACCAATAAGTTGTAACCTGTGGGGGCCGAAATATGCAGGCCCATATTCTTTTTTTATGATTAATAAAAGGGTTATTTATTTAAAGGGAAAAACTTACAGATCACCATTCTAGACAACAGCCTCCTGCACAACCAGGAACAGAGTCTAGCAGCCGGAAGAGGAGCTGGAAGCAAGAGAGGAGCAGGCCCATATTCTACATTGTTTGGTGATCAGAGAATCTGAGTGACTTAGAAGGCACAATTTACACAACAATAACCAGCCCCCCTTAAGTGATAATATCTATAACCCATTTTTTTTATATTTATTTATTATATATACAATATTCTGTCTGTGTGTATGTCTACAGGCCAGAAGAGGGCACCAGACCCCATTACAGATGGTTGTGAGCCACCATGTGGTTGCTGGGAATTGAACTCAGGACCTCTGGAAGAGCAGGCAATGCTCTCAACCACCGAGCCATCTCTCCAGCCCAATATAACCCATTTTTTGAGAATGTAAGCATAGTTTTCTAGCTATTTCCTGTTGACTGGGGGCACTGACATCTTCCAGGGAACCTTGAGAAAATCAGGATAATTGTTAAGTCCTGGCTGTAGTGTTCTGTAAGGCTGGATCATCTCATACAGCAGCCTGGAAGCTGTTCTGGATGCTGGATTACCTGGGCCATCATTTTCATTGGTGTCTGGTCCCCTTGCTCTGAATAACCTTTTAAAAGTAATATACATATCTGTATTAGTATGAGTGTAGATTGTGCATTGTACACAAATCAGTTAAAGATGATTTTTTTGTTATGTGTTTGAGCAGGTAAAATATGCACCATGTGTCTTGTAGTTCTTTTAGGGTTATTTTTTTATGGTAAAGTACACATCTAGACAGGAAGCTTCCCTAGAGAAAAAGGAATAGTTCATAATAAAAATAGCTGGGGGAGATGGCACACGCCTTTAATCCTAGTACTTGGGATGCAGAGGCAGACAGATCTCTGTGAGTTCAATACCTGCTTGGTCTACATAACAAGTTCTAGGCCAACCAAGCTACCTAGTGAGACCCTGTCTCAAGTAAAATAAATAAAATGCAATGTCATATAAAGTATAGTGTACTCAGATTTTTCTTTGGGCTGCCAGCTCACAAATAGCATAGAAACTTATTATTAATTATGAAAGCTTGGCCTTAGCATAGGCTTGTTCTCAACTAGCTCTTCTAACCTAAACCATTTCTATTCATCTCCATTCTGCCATGTGGCATTACCTCTCTTCTGTCCTGCACCTTCTGTTTCCTCTCCACGTCTTACTGACAAATCCATATGCCTAGATTTCTCCTCCCAGTTTTTCTCTCTCTGCCCACAAGTCCCTCCAGTTCTCTCCTGCCTAGCTATTGGCCATTTAGCTCTTTATTATACCAATCAGAAGGCATCTTAGGCAGACACATCTTTACGGTATAAACGAATATTCCACAACAGTATAGGTAGTATTTGTTCCATATTCCCACTAAGGAGAATTTCAACGAGGAAAGTAGAGTTAGTTATTATCTGACTGCTTTAAGCATTCATTGTAAGACTGGTACAGTTTCTAGGGTATTCCTTTCCTTACCCAGCCTTACTTTCTCAGGGCCTCCCCTGTGTAGCAAGTCTTTATGCCACCAACTCCCAAATAATGACACAAAGACTTATTAATTATGAAAGCTTGACTTTAGCTTAGACTTGTTTCTAGTTAGCTCTTACAACTGAAATTAACCCGTTTCTATTAATCTGTGTGTTAACACATGGCTTGTGGCTCTTACCTCTGCTTGTGCGTGTCCTGCTCCCTCTGCATCCAGCTGCTGACTCCACCTTTCTTCTCCCTCTAGTCCTTTCTGGCCCCGGAAGTCCCACCTAACCTCTTCCTGCCTAGCTGTTGGCCATTCAGCTCTTTATTAACCCAATCACAGTGACACATCCTCACACAGTGTGAAGGAATATTCTGAAACACCCCTGCCTCTAGAGCAGCCTTGAGGAAGACTGGCGGTATCCTGCAGTACTTCCCACCATGGCTGAAGGAATGATGGTCTTACTCCCTGACATTCCATTCTTCCTCTTGAGAGATAGGTGCAGTGCTGTGAATACCTGAACTCCAGCCACTCAGGAGGCTGCACTTGCTTTCCTTGTGCTGACATTTGTGGCTGATAAAGATTACTGTGCAAATATTGGTTCCCTGTTGACTCTCATGCTAATCCTGCATCACCACTAAGTACCTCTGATTTTCAAACAACATTAATATTTTCATTCAGCAAATGACTGTTCATCTTGTATTGACCTTTTTCCAGGCACTGTGATGGACAGGAAATGGTGTACTGAGGGAAGTGAAAGTAGAGTTATAGAATGAGCTTGTCCTTCCTAGTCTGTGACTTGATGAGGTGGCAACGAGTCACTTAGCTTGCAAGACACATGGAGAAGCCAAAATCATGTCTACAAACTAGTATTTTGCAGCGAGAGAATAGGAAATGGGGTCGGTACTTCCGAGTGTTGAAAGATGTCCTAGCTTATGGGACCTATGGAATCATTAGTAGCTGATACAGACCTTTGAGACTCTAAGTATTTAAAAACATGTTTAGTTGAAGTCCAATGGGAACTGTGGGTCATGCTGATTTTTGGTTTTTCAAGACAGGGTTTCTCTGTGGAGCAGCCTTAGCTGTCCTGGAACTTGCTCTGTAGACCAGGCTGACCTCGAACTCACAGAGATCCTCCTGCCTCTGCCTCCCGAGTGCTGGGATTAAAGGTGTGCACCCCCACAACCTGGTCATGCTGACTTTCTATATGAATCATTCATTTTATTTATCTCAGAAATAAGAACAAGTATGATAGTGGATGGTTTTAATTAGTCTCATCAGTGTATATAAGCTGTTGAGATTGTAAATCAGAAATCAAAACATTTGGTCACCAGAAAAATAATTTGTATTAGTAAGAAATGTTTTTTTTCTTGATGCTGGGGATTGAAACCAGGACTCTATCAGTGACTACTCCCTAGTCCTGATGTTTTGAGACTTTATCTCACTATATAACCTAGGCTGACAACTCAAAGTACTCTTGTCTCAGCCTCCCTGGTGCTGGCATTATGTCATGCATCAGCATGCTTGGCTTTGTCATCTGTTTCTGAATGAACAGAGAATCCAGAGGTACTGGTTCTTGACACCAGAGCAATGGCTCATTCGCTGGACCCCACAGCACAAGCACCAGAGTTTCAGGAGGAGTTTTTGTATTTTACAGCTAGGGTGTGCATTTATTGTTTCAGAAATCGATGGTGTTCAGCGACGTGTCCCTGGACTTCTCTCAGGAGGAGTGGGAGTGCCTGGGCCCTGCTCAGAGGGACTTGTACAGAGATGTGATGTTGGAGAACTACAGCAACCTGCTTTCAGTGGGTAAGAGCGCCCGTACCAACAACTCAGCCTTCTCTGGAGTGTCTGCTTCTTCCTCAGTGAATTTCTCAGCTGCTTTCCAACTTTGCCACCTGAATTCCTGCTCCTTGTTTGCACATGGTTTCAGCTGGGCTGAAAAAGAAGCCCGGGAAACAGGCCGCTCCAGTGGGCCGTGGCTGAAGCTTCATCTGCGTCTTTGGCTGTTCCTGTCATGGCATCTCTTGCTTGGTGATCGAGGGATTGGATCTGTTTCCCACAGCATAACAATGTCCCATATCTTTTCTTGTAAGCAGGACTTCACATTCCCAAGCCTCAGGTGATCTCTTTATTGGAGCAAGGCAAAGAGCCCTGGATGATTGGCAAAGAGCTTACAAGAGGCCTGTGCTCAGGTAAGTGAGAAACACTCAGCAGTGCAGTGCCTGGGGATAACTCGCTGCTGATTGAGGAAACAGCACCTGTGAGATTTATTTTGAAAGCTTCTGCCAGGAAAGCTAGGTCTAGTGAGAAAACCAAGTTCTTTAAAAAAAAATTGTTTTTAGTTGCATATATTTATTTGTTTGTTGTATGAGGTTAGTGTGTGGAGATCAAAGGACAACTTACTGGAGTTGGCTCTCTGCCCATCATGTAGGTCCTGGGATCAGACTCGGTCATCAAGCTTGTCGTCGTTTTTATGTAACTGACACCTCAGTCTTTCCTCCATCCAGAGGTCCAGTAGCTAAACCCCAGCCTTCTAATAAACCAAGTGTGTGGTGTGTGTGCAGATGTGCACTGTTGCCCGCAGAGGGCAGAAGAGTTCATACATCTGGAACAGTCACAGGCTGTGTGAGCTGCCCTGTGGATACTGGGAACCGAGCTGCCAGACTTAACCACCAGCCCGTTCTTCCAGAACCAGTCCTGAGGCTCTCTGAGACCTATCAGTGAACACCCTCAGTAGCACTGTGGCAGAAATCAGGACAAAGACCAGCATGCTAATGTGTGTTTATCATCCTGACTGGAGGCAGACTTCTCTGTCCCATCTGCCAGCTCCCGAGTAACCACCCAGAGACTTATTACTTATGAAAGCTCACCAATAGCTTAGACTTGTTTCTAACTAGTTCTTCTAACTTAAACTAGCCCAGTTCTGTTCATCTACTTCTTTTATGTGGCTTGATCACCTTTACTTTGCAAATGCCCAGGCTGCTTGCTCTGCACCCCTGGCGTCTCCTCCCTTTTTCCTCCTGGTGTCCTCTGCCCCCCAGTTCCTGCCTAGCTATTGGTCATTCAGCTTTTTATTAAACCAATCAGAGTGGTACATCTTCACAGTGTACAAAAAGATTATTCCACAATATTTCCCCCCCCCCTTTTTTTTATCTAAATTGATTGAGGCAAGATAATCCCAGAATCAGCCAGTTCCATAGTAAGACCTCATCTCAGGGGACATTCCTTTAATCCTAGGCTTGGGAGGCAGAGGATCTCTTGAGTTCAAGACCAACCAGAGCTAGATCATGAGACCTTGCTTTCTTATCTAAACCCAAAACAAATGAAAGACCACATTTATTATTTATTATGCCACAAAATATCCAGGAATTTGCCATGGATATATATATATATACTGTCTCTAAAATATTTATATTATGATTCATAATAGTAGCAAAATTATAGTTATGAAAATAACTTTATGGTTGGGGGTACCACAACATGAACTGTATTAAAGTTGCAGCGTTAGGAAGGTTGAGAAGCACTATACGAGACAGATCTTAAGCGCCTGTGATAACCACCTCTAGATAGTAAATTCACTTTAGTTTTTCCCATTTCCATTATAAAAGTTTTAAGTTTTTCCAAATAGGAAGGGAAGAGAACATTTTCTACTTTTTGCCTTTCAGCTCTGGAGTCAATGTGTGAAAGCAAGTTATTATCTCTGAAGAAGGAAGTTTATGAAATAGAATCGTGCCAGAGGGAGCTAATGGGACTTAAGAAGCATGGCCTCGAGTACTCCAGTTTTAGAGACGTTCTGGAATGTGGAAGCCAATTGCAATATCAAAATGACCATTTAAGCCAAGAAATACTCAGTCGTGAGTACATGCCCACATTTGTTCAACAGACTTTCCTTACCCTACAACAGATTGTTAATAATGGTGAGAAGCCCTATGAGTGTAAGAAATGTAGGAAGGTCTTTACTCAGAACTCACAGTTCATGCAACATCAGAGACTTCATATTGGTGAAAAGTCCTACGAATGTAAGGAGTGTGGGAAATTCTTCAGTTGTGGTTCACATGTCACTCGTCACCTGAAAATTCACACTGGGGAGAAACCTTTTGAGTGTAAGGACTGTGGGAAGGCCTTCAGTTGTAGCTCATACCTTTCTCAGCACCAGAGGATACACACAGGTAAGAAACCTTATGAGTGTAAGGAATGTGGAAAAGCCTTTAGCTATTGTTCAAATCTTATCGACCATCAGCGAATTCACACTGGTGAGAAACCTTATGCATGCAAAGTATGTGGGAAAGCCTTTACAAAGAGCTCACAACTTTTCCAACACGTGCGAGTTCATACAGGTGAGAAGCCTTATGAATGTAAGGAATGTGGCAAAGCCTTTACTCAGAGCTCAAAGCTCATTCAGCACCAGAGAACCCACACTGGGGAGAAACCCTATGAGTGCAAGGAGTGTGGGAAGGCCTTCAGTAGTGGCTCGGCGCTTACAAACCACCAGAGAATCCACACCGGGGAGAAACCCTACGATTGTAAGGAGTGTGGGAAGGCCTTCACTCAGAGCTCACAGCTTCGGCAGCATCAAAGAATCCATGCTGGTGAGAAGCCCTTCGAATGCCTTGAATGTGGGAAGGCCTTCACTCAGAACTCACAGCTTTTTCAGCACCAGAGAGTCCACTCAGATGAAAAACCTTACGAATGTAAGAAATGTGGCAAGGCTTTTAATAAATGCTCAAACCTTACCCGCCATCTGAGAATTCATAGTGGGGACAAGCCCTTTAGCTGTAAGGAATGTGGGAAGACATTCAGTAATGACTCAGACCTTGCTCGCCATCAGGAAATTCACGCTAATGAATAATAAAAATTCATATTTGAGAGTTACTTTCTTGACGCGGTTGATTAGGTATTTATACTTTCAATCATAACTGTAGGTTAGGGATTCCGAGTCTGCGTTATCGCCCTTTATTTCTCCATTGCTGGGCTTTGTCGGACCGTTGTTTATATTTTCTTACAGTTTAGGACTGTCTTTTATCATCTTCTAAACTGTTTTTGATGTTTGCACTAATATCACAGTGTTTTAATTGTGTAACCTGTAGTGATTTTAAGTTCCTTGTAGAATTCCAGTGTTGATTTGAGGCATGTCAGTCTTTTTGCTATATTTCATGAGCTTTATTTTTATTGTAAGTGAAAAAAAATGAGAAAACTAGAAAATCCAAAGCTGAAACATCAAAATGAACTGCTATATTGATTGTAGACGATGATTATCAGTTTGGTAGAACTAATTCTGCTGGACTTTATTTTCTAAAAGCCATGTAGTTATGGTATTTGTGTTCTCCCTTCATCTGCTTTTATCATGCTAGAAACATTATAATAATTGCTTTTCCAGCAATGAAACGTATCTTTTAAATGACTATTATTCATGTTATAGTTGCTTCTAAATTTTTGCATTTATAAAAGAAGTTTCCATTAATATGACCCCAAACTTATGTTTGGATGTTTGATGTTTTATTTCTCTGAAAATCAAAAGCATTTCTTTTAATGCTGAGTTTATTCCCCTTTTCTTCTTGTATGCCGTGCTCTTTCTTCCTTTTCATTAGCCCTAATCCTAATGCCATGCCAGAAAGTGTTAGCAAAGTATTATTTTCTCACACATGGTGAGCACTTGTTCTTTATCTTACATGTGCAGTCATGGATATGACGTGGTTTGCTGCAAGGACTCGAACTCATAACCATAAAGACTGTACATCTACGCCTAGCATACAGTATAGGTCTAATAAAAGGTTTCTCTGTTATCATTAGCATACTGTGTCATAATTTTCTTTATGATTTCTGGAAGAGGTGTGTGTGTGTGTGTGTGTGTGTGTGTGTGTGTGTGTGTGTGTGTAGAGCTGGGGATAGACACCAGGGCCTTATATGTGCTAGGCAAGCAGCCACTCACTCATGAATTCTTGGCAAGTGTTTTATTGTTAGCCCACTTCTCCTAGCTTCTGGAATGTACTTTTTTGTTTTTTTGAGATGTGGTTTCTCTGTGTAACAATCCTGGCTGTCCTAGAACTCGCTTTGTAGACCAGGCTGGTCTCAGACTCGCTGAGATCTGCCTGCTTATACCTCCCAAGTGCTGGTATTAAAGGTGTGCACCACCACCACCTAGCCTTGGAATGTACTTTTAACTGCCATTTACCTTTATCAAAACTGGAGGATCTGTGATAGAAAAATAGTTATATGAAATAAAGCCTTTCCTCTACCACTTATTGAATTACAAGTGGCAAACAGTTGTGTGGTAGTCTTTATTTAGACTTAGTTCTCATTCATTTTCTCTCTCTCTCTCTCTCTCTCTCTCTCTCTCTCTCTCTCTCTCTCTCTCTCTCTCTCTGGGACAATTTTACTTTGTAGCTGTGGCTGGTCTGGAACTCACTCTGTAGACCAGGCTATGCTGGAAAACAAAGATCTGCCTGCTTCTGCCGCCTAAGTGCTGGAATTAAAAATGTGGGCACTACAGCCAGCTTCAGACTTAATTCTTAATATTGTTCAAATGATGTCAGTCTGAAATTCTGGAAGGTTTTGGCAGGTAGTTGAAGTCACAGCTGTCAAAACAGCAGGAAGAGATGACATTGTTTTTCTTTATTTCCCAAAAGCAGAAAACATACAAGTATTGTGTGGCGGTATTCCTGGGAGAGGCATGAGCAAGCTTCTGTTCACCTTTGATAGGGAGCCAGTGACAGCCAAAGTGAGGACGTTACCAAAGTCGTGGTGAACCAGAGTGTTCCTGGAGTTGCCTGCAGGAGCACGGGGGAGGGGGATTAGCGATAAAGAGCAGAAGTGACTCAAGATAGCCGCATCCCAAGAAGCCCATCCCGGGATGGGTGACCCTCTGGGCATTACCTCTTCCAGGCTGCTCAGTTAAGGTCTGCTCAGTTAAGTTACTGCTTGTATAACCTTGGAAAAGGAGGGACCTGATGAGTCTACTCAGTTTCAGGGATTTCTTAAAAGTTTTTGGGTTGTGTACTTCCTGATTTGTAAGGAGCATTCCTGCATAGAAGAATATTTCACCTCCCTATAGAAAATCCTCCAAGATGGAATGTTTTATCTCAAAAGATGCTGCTTTGCAGCAAGTCATATTCTTCGACAAGAATGGGAGCGCACAGAGATGATTAAATATCTGGGTATTAAAATAATTTTATTTTGGACACAAGTTAAAGAAATGAATCCCTAAGGAAGTGTTAATCTAATCTTATTAATAAAAACTAGGAGTCAGAAGCTGGAGTTTCAGTTTCTGAAAGGTAACTGGATGTTTCTGAAAATGTAGTACCTGCCTACCTCTTCTGTTCCTTCATCCAAAAGGGCCAAGATTGTGTCTTAGCCCTGCCTGGCCACTTCCTGTCTTCTCTCTACAGTCCTCCAAACCTCTATGGTCAGCTAGTGACTGGCTCTGCCCTCTAACTCCAAGCGAGCTTTATTTGTCAAAACACAATGAAAATATCACACAACACCCTATTCGACATCTTGTCCCATAATAAAGGGGATTGGAGGAGGAAGATGTAGTTATATAAAATGTGATTAGATGGTTATGGTGGCTCATACCTGTAGTGCCTAGAGATGCGCAGCAAAGAACTCTGGGGCTGGTAGTTCTGGGGGGCCAGACGGAGCCTCTAGCTGAGACTATCTGGCTGGGCCCGCTGTGACATCACGGGCCTGGGTCACAGAGCCCTTTTGCATGGCCTTGTGGGGCGGGGAGGTGAGGGCCAGTGGAGATGGACCCGGTGGACACCGCGAGACGGTGTGTGTGTACCTGGGGACACCGTGAGATGGTGTGTGTGTGTGTGGTATTTCGAGACAGGGTTTCTTTGTAGCCTGTCCTGGAACTAGCTTTTGTAGACCAGGCTGGCCTCGAACTCACAGAAGTCTGCCTGCCTCTGCCTTCCTAGTGCTGGGATAAAAGGTGTGCGCCATCACCACCTGGCTTAGCTTGTAGCACTTTATTTAGAGGTGAGTTCTTGTGAAATTTTCCACATCCACTTGTTACGCTAACGGAGATAAGAAAGACCAGCTTTTAAATCATACAGCATTTGGACCTTAGAAGTTAGAACTGGCAGCTGGTAAAACAGCTCAGTGGGTAAGAGCATTTGTTCTTACAGAGCATCCAGGCTTGATTCCCCCATGCGCTCAAAACTTAAACTCCAGTCCTAGTGCACCCAGGCAGCCCACTTCTGGGTTTGGGCGCTGCGTGGATATTATGCACAGGTACGCATGAAGGCAAAACATCCACACACAGAAGGTTGTTTAAACTTCTTGACTATCAATTTTAGGAATATTAAAATGAAGATAGTAGTACCTATCATTTAAGTATGTGAGGCTTGAATGAAGCTACCACGAGCAACGTGAAAAATGTCGCTCTGCACATTACAGGTTACACAGTGTGGCTTATATCGGTTGATACAGTCGTTTCTGAGCACCTACAGTATTGCTGGCATTGTTCTCGCCCTGAAATACATCAGGGAGCCAGACAAACCCTAGCTAGTTGTCTTAGATCTTGCAATCCTGTGTGGGGAGACAAGAAATAAAATGTGTGGGGTAAATGGTAAGAATAACAATAAATCAAGATCAGGACTGAGGCTAGAGAAATGGCTCAGCAGTTTATGAGCCCTTGTCTCTTCTCCAGAGGACCTGGGTTGGGTTCCCAACATCCATGTCGGGTGGCTCACAGGATTCCAGCTTCAGAGGATCTTATACCCACTTCTGGCCTCTGTGCGCACCTACACATATGTGCCAGAGAAACAGACACATGAATACATACACGTTACTAAAAGTACTAAAATTTGCAAACTACAACAAAGATCAGGCTATAATTTCTCTCTGTGTAGCCTTGGCTGTCATGGACCCACTCTGTAGACCAGGCTGGCCTCAAAATCACAGCAATCTGCCTTCCTCTGCCTCCTGAGTGCTGGGATTAAAGGCATGCGCCAACCACTGTCTGGCTGACTTCCTATACCTATTATTGACCTATCTTGTTCCTATCTTTTCCTTGTTTAATAACTATAAGATCTTTGCCATGTTAATTTGGATCACTATCCCATGCTGTCTGGCAAAATTTTCTGTGCTGATGGTAATAATATTTGCTCTCTCTATCCGGCACAGTAACTGATAACCACACTTGGCTTTGGGATACTTGAATTGTTCATAGGGATAAAAGGACTAAATAATTTTAATTTTAGTTAATTTAAATTTATCATGGGGCTGGAGACGCTGCTCAGAGGTCAAGAGCACTGTTTGCTCTTCCAGAGGACCCAGGTTTGATTCCCAGCACCCACATTGCTACCAATAGCTGTCTGTAACTCCAATTCTCAAAGACCTCACACCCGTTTTTGGCCTCTGTGAACACTGCATATAAATATGTTGTACACAGACATTTATACAGGCAAAACACATAAAAACAAACAGCCTTAAAATAATAAAAAATTAAGTTGTTACATATAGTGACTAGTATATTGAATAGCATAGTTCTAAATATTTTCCCCCTCAATATGTAGCCTCAACTGGCCTAAGACTCATTGTGTAAACCAAGCTAGCCTCAAGATGACTGAGATCCAACTGCTCCTGTGTTGTAGAATATTATTTTAAGATGTGTTACATTTGTTTATGCTGTGGAACATTTGTTTTAATGAAGCAAAGATATGTTGCTTCTCTTATGAAGCATTTGCCTAACTGTGAAGCTGTGATTCTTTGCCTGTCTAAAAGGCCTTGATGGTCTATTAAAGAGCTGGCTGGCAGGCCGGGAGAATAAATAGGAGGAGAAATCTGGGTGGAAAGAAGAAGGAGCAAGAGAAGAAGGAGAGGGGGATTATAGGGCCCAGCCACCCAGCTACACAGCCAGCCACGGAGTAAGAATGAGACAAGGACCTTTTCCCATTCTGCAGGCTGCCTTTTTGTCTTATTGACCATATCCTTGGCTTTACAGAAGCTTCTCCATTTTGGGAGGCCCCACTTACTTGAAGAGCTTGGTATGAGCTCACTCATAAGTGGATACTGGCTGTAAAGCAAAGGATAACAAGCCAATAGTCCACGACCCTCAGAGAAGCTAAGTAACAAGGAAAACCATAAGAGAAACATATATAGGTCCCCTGGGAAGGGGAAATAAACAAGATCCCTGAGAAAATTGGGAGCGTGGGGGTAGGGGGAGAAGGGAGAGTGGAAGGAGAGGAGGAGGAAGAAAGGGGGAGGGGGCAGGAGAACTTGAGAGAATGGGATAGTTGAGATGGGGGAAGGACAGAGATGGAGAGCAAGGAAAGAGATATCTTGATTGAGGGAGCCATTATGGAGCTAGCAAGAAATTTGACACTAGAGAAATTTCCAGGAATCCACAAGGATGACCCCAGCTAAGATCCTAAGCAATAGTGGAAAGGGTGTCTGAACTGGCCTTGCCCTGTGGTCAGACTGATGACTATCTTAAATGTCACCATAGAACCTTCATCCAGTGACCGATGGAAGCAGAGGCAGAAATTCACAGCAGAGCACTGGGCTGAGCTCCCAAAGTCCAGCGGAAGAGTGGAAGGAGTGAGAATATGAGCAAAGAGGTCAGGACCATGAAGGGTTCACCCACTAAAACAGTCTACCTGAGCTAATAGGAGCTCACCAACTCCAGCAGGACAAGGAAGGAACCAGCAGAGGACCAAACTAGGCCCTCTGAGTGTGGGTGGCAGTTGTATGGCTGGGGCAGACTGCGGGGCCACTGGCAGTGAGACAGGATTATCCCTACTGCTTGCACTGGGTTTTTGGAGCCCATTCTCTCTGGCGGGCTACCTTGCTCAGCCTAGATATAGTAGAGAGAGCCTTGGACCTTCCACAAAGCAATGTGCCTTACCCTCTCTGAGGAGTGGATGTGGGGTGGGGTGGGGTGTGGGAGAAGGTAGAGGGAACAGGAGGAGTGCAGGGAGTGGGAACTGGGATTGGTATGTAAAATGAAAAAGGTAGGTTTTTTTAAAAAAAAATAAAAAAGAATGAAAGTGAAATATACAGAAGTAAGAAAAGGAAAAAAGCCCAGTAAGTTGGAATACCCAAGCTTCTTCCTAAGGTCCAATGCAAAACTTACCCCAACAGCAAGAAGTGAGGTTTTTACAATCGTCAAGCCTTTCCCTGGCACACATAAATTTCCAAGATATGCCTTTCTATGTAAGAATCCAGAAACCACACGGTACAATTGTGCATGTCCATAAACCCAACACTCAGAAGCTAAAGGCAGTAGAATTGCTGTCAGTGTGAGTGTAAAATATTCCTTTACACTGTGTGACTGTATGTCACTGTGATTTAATAAAGAAGCTGACTGGCCAGTAGCTGAACAGGATAAGGTTCGGTGGGGGAGCCTGTAGTGCCAGCACTAAGGAACTAAGCTGAAGACTTAAAAACACATGCACACAGACAGAGACACGGGGACACGGGTCATCCTTGATACAAGAATGCCAACTTTATTGTGCTCCAGGGAAGCTTATATAGGGATTCTTAACTGATATCCACACCCCAGCTCTCGGGATCTTTCAGCTGCAGGCCTCACCAGAATCCACTCCCCTGCCATCAGGGTCTCATGCTCAGAGCAGCTGCAGGCATAGGTAAACAAGTTGTTTTGCTCAGTTCACTCCAGCAGGCAAAGGGTCTGAGGCAGGCAAAGAAAGTCAAGGGGGCAGGGGTCTGCAGCCTCCAACAAGAGCCCAACTGACAATGATTGGAGACAGAAGGGCAGAGTCAGAAGTCACCAGGAGGTGCAGAGGGAGCAAGACAAGCTGGAGGATAAGTATGGCCACGAGATACATGGTAATACATACATGAATAGAAATGGGTTAATTTAAGGTGTAAAAGCTAGTTAGTAATAACTTCAAGCTAGACCAAACATTTATAATTAATATTGAGTCTCTATGTCAGTTATTTTGCAATTGGATGATGGGAGAGAGAAGTCTGCCTACAAATGGCATTCCAACATGGGGCTGGAATTTCCATATAAGACATGAAAAAGCTATAAAAGGATTCTAAACACAGAAAAACAGAGTCAAACGTGGCTTCTTGGTAACTGCATTTTTTCAGATAGACCCTATTGGCTAGCGACAAGCAGAGACATGGATCCTTTAAGAGATGACTTCCAAGCTCAGTGCTAGTGGCAAAAAAAAAAAAAAAATGGGTGTGACTCTTTTAACAGGCCCTGATACCAAACGCATATATGAGGTTTGTAAGCTGTAAATAGAGACTGCACTTCCGTTTCCTGGTCACCCAGACCCAAATAATCACACTATATTGATGTGGGATGTCCTTCTGTATATGTGTGACTTTTATTGGTTAATGAATAAAGCTTTTTGGGTCAATGGCTTAGCAGAGTAAAATCAGACAGAAGAGAGATATATAATAGAGAGTAGGTGGAGTCAGGGAGAAGCCCTGTAGCTGCCAAAGGAGAAAGACATGCTGAAACCTTAGGAATCTTCCTGGTAGGCCACAGCCTCATGGTGATAGAAATGGGTTAATTTAAGATGTAAGAGTTAGTTAAAAAGAAGTATAAGCTATTGGCCAAGCAATGTTGTAATTAATAGTTTCTATGTGATTATTAGGGTCTGATTGGCCAGGAAATGAAGGAGCAGTCTCTGGTTACACTATATTAATTACAACACTGTTTGGCCAATGGTTCAGGCATATTCCTAGATAGCTCTTACATCTTATGTTAACCCATTTTATTAATATGTGTATTGCCACAAGGTTGTATCTTACTGGTGCATCATGGTACTACTTTGATAGTTACATGGCATCTCCTCAACTCAGCCTACTCTTTATCTCTGTTCAGATTTCCTTCCTGGCTTACTCTGCTAAGCCATTGGCTGAAACAGCTTTATTCATCAACCAATAAATGCAATACATATACAGAAGGACATCCCACATAAATGAGCAGTGGGTGGGGCACTACTTGGTGACAGCACGGACCCAAAAAATTTCCAGAATTTGGGCAGTAAATGTGACTCTTGTCACCTGGTAACTGCCATGAAGCTAGACTTTTGGGGAACTAAGAAGGTCAGAGCCAACTGCCAAAATAGAGGCAGAGGTCCTAGCCACACTGCTTAGCAGTTTAAAGGCTCATGTGGTCAGAAAAAGATTACAGATATGCAATAAAAACAGATTAAAATAAAAAACTCTAAATGAGTTATATAATCATGTTAGGTATGTTTTCAAGTTCATATGGATATTTTAGATAGACGGTCTTCAAAACGTCAAAGACCTACAGAATATGACATTGAGTATGTTTAATAACCCAAAGTTTTTCATGATAGTGAGACACCTCTCCTCCTGACTGCACCCATTTACTTTAAAAGAAGATGGTGGACATCGAAGAATTTCCATATAGAGTTTGATTTCTTTTTAAAAATAATTTATTTTATTTGCATTGGTTTAAGGGTGTCAGATCCCACTGGAACTAGATTTAAACAGTTGTAAGCTGTCATGTGGGTGCTGGGGATTGAACCTGAGTCCACTGGAAAAAATAGCCAGTGCTCTTAATTGCTAAGTCATCTTTCTAGTCCACAGAGTTGGATTTCTTTATGGCAAAGATAGTCATGTGGGCAAAGAAACTGACCTTGCCTCAATTGCTAACAGTATGCTCTAAAAATTGGACCAGAAGGATGCAAAAAAGACTTCCAAACTTTGCCAAGACAAGGTATGACAGTCCTTCAAAATTTTCTGCTTCTCAAAAATATCTGTCAGATAGGCTAGGTATATAGGCCAAAGTTAGACATCCCAACATTACAGAAGAACCCAGATGTCCCTGTCCTTAGGTAACATTTCACCAGTCAGGAGTCTTTGATGGAGTTGAAGGCTAGATAATTTTATATATATATATATATATATATATATATATATATATATATATATATCATTACTTACGATAGAAGGTAAATTAGGTACAGAGCTTTGGATTCGTCAAGAGAGAGTAGAGTACTTTCTCTAAATTTGCCAAATACAAATGGACTGGATATTGTAAATGTAATTCTTACTTGATGACTTTTGTTGTATATAACCCTACTGTGTTGAAATTAAAACCTTCCTTTATAATTAGACAAATTTGACAAAAGGGGGAAATATGGAATATTCCTTTGCACTGTGTGAATATATGTTGCTTCTATTGCTTTAATAAAGAAGCTGCTTACTGTACAAAATCCTACAGCCTTTAAGTTACCTGCCTACTTGGGTGAGGCCTCTTATACTATAAATGCTGATGTAAAGCACATGCTGCTTCTCTCTTCTAACCGCTGGATTCAATTCCTGTTCCCCATTTGTGCAGAAGACTGGGTTTTTGCTTGTTTATTTTCTTTGTTTGTTTGTTTGGTTTTGGTTTTCTGAGATACTGTTTCTCTGTAGTTTTGGAGCCTATCCTGGAACTAGCTCTTGTAGACCAGGCTGTCCTCGAACTCACAGAGATCCACCTGCCTCTGCCTCCTGAGTGCTGGGATTAAAGGTGTGCACCACCACCGCCCAGCTTGTGCAGAGAACTGTGATCTGTGAATCTATCCCTAAATAAATAACCCTTCTATATGCAATTCTGAGCTAATGTGGGATTTCTGTTTAGCCTCCATCTTCATTTGGTGCCCCACGTGGATCAGAACTCCACACCGACTGGGTGGATTGATCTAAAAGGCCCAAAAGCTCCACAGCCCACAAGGTCTCCCACCCCTGCCAGCTTGGCTTTCTTTCACCTACAAAGCAGGGTTTGTTTTTTTGTAAAACTCCCACCACAGCAGAGCTAAGTGCGTATGGTGACTCATGCACATTCCCCCACCCCACTGCCGCATTCTCTGCAACACGGCGACTTGCACAGCTTCCGGTTTGTGCTCTCCACTCCTGAGTTCTAGGCTCCTTGCTTTGTGTATGGAATTGATTTAATTGCTTGTAATTTGTCAACCAAAGCATATTTGTCCGAATTTAACCAAGCACCAAGGCAGAAAACCAAAGTGGCACAGAATCGTTTGTGACTCCTCCAGTTGAGCCGCTGCTGGTCACAACTCTGCAGCCACACACCTGTGGCACAGAATCGTTTGTGACTCCTCCAGTTGAGCCGCTGCTGGTCACAACTCTGCGTTTGTGACTCCTCCAGTTGAGCCGCTGCTGGTCACAACTCTGCGTTTGTGACTCCTCCAGTTGAGCCGCTGCTGGTCACAACTCTGCAACCACACACCTGCTGGACAATAAAGGTTATTACACCTAAAACAATTTACCGGACCTCACAACACAGATAAATATTTTATTAAGAAATCAATAAATTTGAAAGTTATAAAATGGCACACATTACCAGGGAAAATTTTAGTAATCTTTTTGCTGATACTATGGATTGTATTCTGCAAGGCTTATATGGTTATTGTGATACACCCATTTATTGGATATTGTAACTCAGTTTTTTCTTTATATTATATCCTTAAGAAAATAGGTTACTAACAGAGCCAAGAATGAGGCACTTTTAGAAATGATACAGTCTCTACAGACTAATAAGGAACAGCTAGCTGATACCATCAAGAATCAAAGCTACGTGAAAAAAAATAATACTGTTGAAAAGGATAACATTACTTTGACAAAATTCCAGGTCAAAGGGCACTGAGAAATTATATAAAAGAATTCATACTGTTTAATTTGACAATCAAAATCTGTTAAAAAGTTATGATAGATTATGATAGTTATGATAGAGTTTCTCTCCAGGAAGTCAATCTACACACCTTCCAAATAATGTCCAAGGATGAGGTATTATCTTAAAAGGAAAAACTTCAGACCTTGGAATCACATGTGCAGAATGAGGATCAGAGGCTAGATGCCTCAATGAAATCACTATAAATATATATAGGCCAGAAGACTTGGGCTTTACAAAAGACAGTAGTAAAAAGATTTGAAACAATTGAGTAAATTATTGGATCTGATGAGCATGGAGAGAAGGTACAGGATTCAACATCACCAGTAGCTGTCCGAGATGACTTACCCAGGGTTTTAGCTTCCTACCCTGTAATTTACTCTGACAAAGCATCAAGTTCTAAATGCCCAAAGGGATCCAAAGAAGGTAGATGGATACCTATAGGAATGATTTAAATGATCTAAAAAGAAATTAAGCAAGAAGTAGTAACTTATGGCTTGCATTCTGCATTTTTTAGGGAGATGGTAAAGGCTTCTAGCATTAAGCTTACCACATAAAACTGGCTTCAGTTAGTTTCAGCAGTCTTGGATGATGGGCTCCAACTGCTGTGGGAATGTTATTTCAGAGAAGAGGCAAAAAGTTTAGAACAACAGGGAAAAGCAAAAGGACTTGAGACTTCCCAAGATCAAATTCTTGGTGAAGTCATTTATGCTGACCCACAGGCTCAAGCTCTTTACAATGCCACAAAGCAGCTTTAAATGCTTGGGACAGGACTCAAGAATTAGGAAAAATGAATTGAATCATATACCAGGGTTAAATAGGTCAGAGACATTATCAACCTTCTGGATTATGTGGAAGGTATGGCACAGACCAACATTGGACCAATGAATGCAGATCAACAAAAGACAGACAAGGCAATCCCAATACCATCGGGAAACTTGACATATTGAGGAGTCAACTAGCCCTTGGAATTCTCCTGCATTTGTTTAAAAAAAATCTGGTAAATAGAGAATGGTGACAGATCTAAGAGCTGTCAACAAGGCAATTCAACTTATGGGCCTTTACAATCTGGAATTCCTCTGCCTTCTCTATTACCAAAAGGATGGCTACTTATAGTTATTGATTTTAAAGATTGTTTTTTCACTATACCTTTACCAGAAAAGGACAGAGAAAAATTTGCCCTCACAGTGCCTACTTATAATAATTCTCAGCATACTAGGAGATACCAGTGGACCGTCCTTCCACAGGGAATGCTTAATAGCCCACCTAATGCCAATACTTTGTAAGTCAGCCATTGAAAATAATACATAAAAATTTCCTAAATCTATAATTTATAATTACATAGAAGACATTTTCTACCTAAACCAAGCATACATACATACTTTAGAAAGAACATTTGAAGAAATAAACTTTTGCCAAAATGGGAATTATAAATTGATCCTGAAAAAATACAGAGAGGACATTCTGTCAATGATCTAAGTTATAAAATAGGTTGACAGAAAATTCGAACACAAAAGGCACAGATTAGGAGAGACAAATTGTGGACTCCTAATGACTTTCAAAAATTGTTAGGAGACATTTTCAGTCTACAACCAGCTGTTGGGACAACACCTGATCTAATAGTTCATTTAAACAAAACCTTAGATGGGGACTAAGACTTAAATAGTCCCAGAAAATTAACAGTGAAAGCAGAAAAGGAATTGATTGTCACTGAAGAAAATTACAGGAGGCACAAGTGGATAGGGTGAATCCAAATCTTAATTGCATTCTAGTTATATTGGCTTCCAGAATTTTCCCTACAGGAATTTTTAATGTAAATTGAAGACATTATCTTATAATGGATATTTTTTTACCACATAAACCAAGTAAAAAATTAAAAATTTATGTGGAAAAAGTCTCTGAATTAATTATAAAAGGAAAATTATGACTTCATCAAGTAACAAGTATAGACCAAGCAGAGATTATGGTGACATTTACTACTGATAAAATTAAATGACAATGAACCTTGTCAAAGAGCTTGTGTTATTTTTTTTAGAAGAGATTAATATCAACTATCCCAAAAGTGATAGAATTAACCTAATAAAGAGAACTACATGGATCCTTCCCCACATTGTATGGGACACACCAATAATTGAAGCCCATACATTCTATAGTGATGCAAATAAATCAGGAAAGGCAGGTTTCAAATATGAAGATTTAAGTAAGGTGGAACAAAGCCCTTTTAATTCTATCCAAAAGGGAGAATTATATGCTATTCTCATGATACTAAGGGATTTTAATGAGCTTCTTAATATAGTTACTGATTCTGAATATGCAGAAAGAGTTGTCTTGTATATTGAAACCACTGAATTTATAACAGATGATACAAAATTGAATTCATAATTCATATAGGTTCAAGATATAATCAGGAATAGGCTTTGTACCATATACATAACACACATTTGATCCCATACACGGGTCTGCCAGGCCCTTTAGCACAAGGTAATGCAGAAATCAATTGATTATTGATTGAAAGTGTGTTGAAGGCCTCAGAATTTCATAAAACATCCTGTCAGAAGCAAAGGTTTTAAAAAGAAGAGTTTACTGTTACATGGCAACAAGCTAAGGAAATTATAAAGAGATGTCCTACTTGCTCTTTCTATAACCAAACACTGCTACCTTCAGGGAGTAACCCAAAGGGTACTCAAAGGAATGAAATCTGGCAGATGGGTGTGTTCTACTTTGCAGATTTGGGGAAATTAAAATATGTACACCTCACCATTGACACTTATTCAGGTTTTCAATGGGCAAATGTTTGAGCTCAGAAAAGGCTGATTCAGTAATCAAACATTTATTAGATGTTATGGCCATCATGGGTATACCTGTACAAATAAATACAGACAATGGTCCAACATATGTCCCTAAGAAAATGACAGATTTTGCATATTATAATATAAAGCATGTTGCAGGTATAGCAAACAATCCTAAAGGTCAGGCAGTTATAGAAATATCAAATATATAAAGGATATGTTAAACAAACAGAAAGGGATGGAAAATATTCCCAGAAATAGATTACATAATGCTTTATTAACTGCGAATTTTTTAATGCTAATGAGAAAGGAACAACAGCAGCAGAGAGACATTGGGTAATATAAAAGTCTTCTGAATTAAATCAGCAGGTGTATTTCAAGGATACACACATTGAAAGCCAGGAGACGTGCTACATTTGGGAAGGGATTTTTCTCTTGTTTCCACAGGAGAAGAAAAGTTATACATCAAATCAAAATTAATAAAACTTTGGTTTGAAAAAGAGAAATCTCTTTAGAAAGAGAAATGACAGCTCATCCACAGAGGTGACAACCACACAGGTGGTAAGGAAACCTCATAAGGGTTGGGGCAGGGTTCTGTTCTTGTCTTTGCAAGAAAATACTCATCTTCAGAAAGTCAAGAGACCCTGGACATCTAGATTCCTAAAGAGGAAAAGATCCTGATAGGATCACCAAACAAAGACAATTATCACTTATGAGGACAGGTCATTTGAGGATAAAAATCTCTGAATTTTTTTATTATTTGAGACAGGCTTTCTCTGTAGCTTTGGAGCATTTCCTGGAACTAGCTCTTGTAGACAATGTTGGCCTCAAACTCACAGAGATCCACCTACCTCTGCCTCCTGAGTGCTGGGATTAACGGCGTGCACCACTACTGCCAAGCTGAATCTCTGAATATTAACTAGAATAATAGTCATAACTCACTTAAAAAATCAAAGATGGCTTTGGAGGTGAACAACAGCTCTGTCCTCTGAATCCAAACACATTTTAAAAATAAAAATTCAGAATTTCTGTATCATTTAAGGAGCCATGGTATGGGACAGAAAAAAGAAAGAATTCAGAAAAAAATGTACTTTTCTTCATATCTGTTTTTGTCTGTATCATACCTTACATTGAATATATGTATGTATAAATGTTTAAATTTTCCACAATGAACAATGAATTTTCCTGCAGTAATCTTTGAAGTTTTTAGGAAGAAGGTGGGGCCCCACAACAATGGTTCCACCTGGTTGATATGGCATCAAGGTGCTGATAGCACTACTCTAAGACCTGTTTGGGGTACCACTGATCAAGATGGTTCCAACTTGGTTAGCTGAAATGGTGCAATTTTTTACAACATTCTGACCAGAACTCCAAACAGGAACCTCAAAAAAAAAAAAAAAAAAAACACCCTACCAAAAACTTAGAGACCATTTGAAATTATATCAGACAGTAATCTTGAATTTTAACCATCATTTTATTTTCATGGGAACCCATAGAAAGAACATCATCCCTGTGACTACTGGAAGTAATTCTGGAAGACAACATGCCCTCTCCCAACAAAGGTTATCCTCAGGGTTAGGGACATCATTTAGGGATTGATTATAATTGGTATAGGGTTGGGGATTGGGGGAAAATTATGTAGTAACGGGAATCTCTTTGAAAAAAAGTAAATTGATGGGATAATTGAAGGCGTAAGTCATAAACAATACCACACCAGTTTGGAATTATGATTAATAGGGTGGTATTTATTTAAAGGGGAAAAAACTTACAGATCACCGTCAGCCCTCTGTGCAACCAGGAAGGGAGTCTAGTTGCCGGCAGAGCAGGAAGTGAAGAGAGAGAGGAGAGGGAAGTGGCCACTTTTTTAAAGAGAGAGAGACCACGCCCCAATGGGCTGGTATCTCAGCAGCTATAGGCTGGAGGAATGGGAGGACCTCCCGCAACACCTCCCCCTTTTGTTTAAGTAAGAGAGTTCTAAACCTACTATGAAATTATATACAATAAGTACAAATATTCTATTCTAACTAGCTTAGGTCTTGTATAATAAATAACTTGGCAAAGTCATGAGAGAAAGTAACTACATTTATATAGTCTTCAACCCCATCAAAGATCTGAGAAGGGAAATAATGTTACCTGGGTAATTAGGAAGTTCAGTAAAACAACTTCCAAAACATGCAACAAATCACAGAGACAACTAGCTACCTGGGCAATCACCCAAAGTCACGTTAGCAGCGTTGAAGCAACCAACTTTGGCTAAGGCCTAACATAACTGACATACCATTTTCAAAGGCAAGCAACTTTTCAAAACTATCTTACCCTGTCTTGGCAGGATATGACAGTCCTGTTTTATCCATTGATGCACGCTCTGTATCTTTGTCAGTGGTTGAGGTATGGGCATTTCTTTGCCCCAAGGCCAGTTCTGCCAAAAAGAAAGGCCCCAGGTGGAGTGTCTTTGGTGCTCAACATTCTCTCGGGAATAGAGCGGTGTTGCCAGGAGCAATTGTGTTTCACTACCACAAAACTCTGAGTTAGATTAAAGGCCATTTTCTACAGCTCTTTGAAGAAGTTGAAGATTATCTATCTATACTGAGTATAATCTCTATATATCTAAAGAACCTGATTAGTCTAATTATAAATGACAAACTTAGATGACTATTAGTCTATATAATTCTCAATATCTATCTAACTTAAAGACTAAGACAATAAACGACTGTGAAACAAATGAGGACAATGACCTCCAAATATAAACAATGTACAAATATACATTGCAGTAGGTAAATATATATCAATACACAAACATTATATAAGTATGTTAATCAGAGGTAGAAATGTACACTGCAATATGGTAAATATATACAATATATATATCAATACAATATATGTCAATACATAAAAATGTTTTAAACAGAGGTAGAAACATGCATGCATACAATAGTCAATATAATTTAACTTTGTATCAATATACAAGAATCTATACCAATATATTTGTCTAAAAACAGTAACTCACAATTACAAATCTATTGTCCCATCATCCCTCTTTTATTTTTTTTCAAAATGATCCCTGAGCTTATAAAATTCCTCCCCCAACCCTCAATCGTATACTAATTATAATCAACCCCTAAATGATGTCCCTAAACCCAAGGGCAAACTTTAATGGGAGAGGGGACGTTGTCCTCTAGAATTACTTCCAGCTGTCATGGGGGTGACGTTCTTTCTGGGGGATCCTGTGAAAGTAAAATGATGGTTAAATTTCAAGATCAATGTCTTTTAAAATCGCCAATAGTCTCTGAGTATTTTGTGCAGGTCTGGCCAGAATGTTGTACAAGATGTGCACCATTTCAGCTAACCAAGTTGGAACCTTCTTGTGCAGCTGGTACCCAAAACAGGTCTTGTATTAGCACTATCAGTATCATGACGTCATATCAACCAGGTGGAGTTGTTGTTATGGGGCCCCATCTTCTTCCTGGAAACTTCAAATGTCACTTCAGGAAAAACTCATTGTTCATTGTGAAAAACTTAAACATTAATCATATAGACATATATATATATATATATATATATATATATATATATATATTCACTGAAAGGCATGATAGATATATTCAATGAAAAGTATGATAGAAATGAAGAAAAGCAAAGATGTTTTCTAAACTCATATTTCTTTCTGTCCCATATCATGGCTCTTGATATGAGACAGAAACTCCAGAAACTCTGGGTTTTTCTCTTACTAACAGGCTTGGAATTGGAGAGGGACTGAGCCAGAGTCCAACTTCAAAACCAGCTTAATAAATTTAGAAATATGGTTTAATATATTTTACTTACACAACTCATTCAGTTTTCTTGATATTTCCTATTGGGCAGGTATTTTTCCATCTGTCAGTATCCAAACATCCAGGGTCCCTTGAATTTTTCAAAGATGAGTGTTTTCCTGTGGAGATAAGAACAGAACCCTGCCCCCATTTTATATGTTTTTCTTACCACCTGTATGAATATCATCATTGTGGATGAGTTGTCATTTCTCCTTTCCAAGAGGTTTCTCCTCTTCAAATTGAAACTTTATTAATTTTGATGGTATCCACAATTTTTCTTCTCCTGTGGAAACAAGAGCAAAACCCCTTCCCCAACGTAGAACATCTCCTGGCTTCCACTGAGAGGTCAGCACATCTTTGAAATAAATCGGTTGATTTAGTTCAGCAGACTTTTCCATTATCCAATGTCTTTCTGCTGCTGTCATTCCTTTCTCATTAGCGTTAAGAAAATTCAAGGTTAATAAAGCATTACATAATCTATTTCTGGGGGTATTTTCGGTCCCTTTCTGTTTGTTCAGCATATCCTTTATAGTATGATTTAATCTTTCTATAACTGCCTGACCTGCAGGATTATTTGGTATACCTGTAATGTGTTTTATATTATAATAATCAAAAAAGCGTTTCATTTTCTTAGATACATATGCTGGACCATTATCTGTCTTTATTTGCGCAGGTATACCCATGATGGCCATAACTTCCAATAAATGTGTGATTACTGATCAGCCTTTTCTGAGCTCAGGGCAGCAGTCCATTGAAAACCTGAATACGTGTCTATGGTGTGGTGTACATATTTTAATTTACCAAATTCCATAAAGTGGAACACATCCATCTGCCAGATTTCATTTCTCTTAGTGCCCTTTGGGTTACTCCCTGCAGGCAATGGTGTTTGATTATAGAAAGAACAAGTAGGACATCTCTTTATAATGTCCTTAGCTTGTTGCCAAGTAATGGAAAATTCTTTCTTTAGGCCTTTACTATTGACATGATGCTTCTTATGAAATTCTGAGGCCTGCAACACACTTCCAATCAATAATTGATCAATCTCAGCGTTGCCTTGGGCTAGAGGACCAGGCAGACCTGTATGGGACCGGATGTGTGTTATGTACATCAGACAAAGCCTATTCCTGATTATGTCTTGTACCTGGATAAACAATGAAGTCAACTCTGTGTCATCTGGTATAAATTCAGCGGTTTCAATATGCAAGATAACTCTTTCTGCATATTGTGAATCTGTAACTATATTAAGAGGTTCTTTAAAATCCCTTAGCACCATAAGAATGGCATATAATTCTGCCTTCTGGACAGAATTATAAGGGCTTTGTTCCACCTTACTCAATTCATCTGACTTGTAACCTGCTTTCCCTGATTTATTTGCATCAGTATAGAATGTACGGGCTCCAGTTATTGGAGCATCACGTACAATTCTAGGAAGAATCCAAGAAGTTCTTTTTATGAGGTTAAGTCTACCACTTTTGGGATAGTTGCTATTAATTTCTCCCAAAAAATTAACACAAGCTCTTTGCCACAGTTCATTGTCTTCCCATAACTTTTTTATTTCTTCAGTAGTAAAAGGCACTATAATTTCTGCTGGGTCTATACCTGCTAGTTGACGAAGTCTCAGCTTACCTTTTATAATTAATTCAGAGACTTTTTCCACATAAGTTTTTAATTTTTTACTTAGTTTATTAGGTATAAATATCCACTCTAAAATAATATCTTCCCTCTGCATTAGAATCCCTGTAGGAGAAATTCTGGAAGGCAATATGACTAGGATGCAGCTAAGATTTGGGTTCACCCTATCCACATGTGCCTCCTGTAATTTTTCCTCAATCATTGTCAGTTCCTTTTCTGCTTCAGCTGTCAGTTTTCTTGGACTATTCAAATCTTTATCACCATCTAAGGTTTTGTTTAAATGAACTATTAGATCAGGTGTTATCCCAACAGCTGGTTGTAGACTGGAAATGTCTCCTAACAATCTTTGGAAGTCATTAAGAGTCTTTAACCGGTCTCTCCTAATTTGTGCCTTTTGCGTTTTAATTTTCTCTAACCCTATTCTGTAACCTAGGTAATTAATAGAATTTCCTCTTTGAATCTTTTCAGGGGCAATTTGTGATCCCCACCTAGGCAATACTTTCTTTACTTCTTCAAACATCCTTTCTAAAGTATCTTTATTTTAATCAGATAACAAGATGTCATCCATGTAATGATAAATAATGGACTTGGGGAATTGTTTACAAATTATTTCCAATGCTTACTTACAAAATATTGGCACAATGTAGGACTATTGAGCATACCCTGTGAGAGGACAGTCCATTGTTATCTCCTATTAGGCTTAGAATTATTATAAGTAGGCACTGTGAAGGCAAATTTTTCTCTATCCTTTTCTTGTAACAGTATAGTGAAAAAACAATCTTTCAAATCAATAACTATAAGAGGCCATCCTTTTGGTAACAGAGAAGGCAAAGAATTCCAGATTGTAGTGGGCCCATAGGTTGAATTACTTTGTTGACAGCTCTTAGATCTGTCACCATTCTCCATTTACCAGATTTCTTTTTTACAACAAACACAGGATGTTATGGGAGGTCCTCCCACTCCTCCAGCCTATCGCCGCTGAGATACCAGCCCCTTGGGGCGTGGTCTCTCTCCCTTTAAAAAAGCGGCCACTTCCCTCTCCTCTCTCTCTTCACTTCCTGCTCCGCTGGTGACTTGACTTCCTTCCTGGTTACACAGAGGGCTGACAGTGATCTGTAAGTTTTTTCCCCTTTAAATAAATACCACCCTATTAATCATAATTCCAAACTGGTGTGGTATTGCTTATGACTTACGTCTTCAACAGGAGAATTCCAAGGGCTGGTTGATTCTTCAATATGGTGAGCATCTAGTTGCTCTTGCACCAGCTGTTCCAATGCCTGTAGTTTATCTTCAGCTAGAGGCCACTGTTTGATCCATATTGGCTTCTCAGTTAGCCATTTTAAAGGTAGGGCTGTTGGTACCTCTAAAGGTTTGGTATTTGCTGTATGTTCTTGTACCGCCTGAATGGCTGGTGACCTTTTTCCATAATACCTCATCATATCCTTCCCAGAATTATGAGTTCCTGGAACTACAGGAATGTTAATCCAGGTATTCCATTGCTGTAGCAGGTCACGACCCCATAAATTTATGGCAATATTGGCTATATATGGCCTTTGTCTTCCTATTTGTCCTTCGGGCCCTATGCATTCAACCCATCTTGTGCTTTGTTTTACATGAGATAGGGTTCCAATTCCCAGGAACTGAACATCTACCTCTTGAAGAGGCCAATTTGGATGCCAAGATTCTGGCGTAATGATACTTACATCCGCACCTGTGTCTAATAAGCCTTCAATAAAAGTGCCATTTATACAGACTCTTAGCTTTGGTCTTTGACCGTTAATAGAAGTCTGCCAAAATATACGTTTACTCTGTCCTACTGGGTTTTTTGACTCATCCTCCACACGTAATTCATCATTTAGACCAGTATTACTTTTTACAACAGAAATTGGAGCTTTTAATTTTCTTGGTGAGGCACGTTCTCCACTGTGACTGGGAATGACTGGGCCACTGTTCGCTTGGGGGCCTGTGAGAGGCCCCTCAAGGAGTTTCCCGACGGTATCGGGTTGCCTTGTTTGTCTGTTGTTGACCACCTGCATTCGTTGGACCAATGTCGGCCTTTACCGCATCTCCTACATATACCTAAAGGCCTAGGTCTCCTATTTTTGTCATTCCCAGAGGAGATAATATTCCTAGAAATTCTGTGACTGCAATCCCTTTTCAGATGTCCTAATTTACCACAATTAAAACACCTGGCAGTTTGATGTCTCCTCATTGCTGTGGAAATCGCTTCTCCTACCCAAGATTCATTATTATAGCTAAACGTTTCAACATTCATCATATGCTGAATCCATTCATCCATAGGTGCTGATCTAGACTTTAAAGGCCCAATTATCTTTTTGCATTCTATGTTTGCATTCTCAAAAGCTAGAGATTCAAGAAGTATTCGTCTAGCTTCTGGGTCTGTTACCCCTATGTCCAGAGCCTTAATTAATCTTTGCAAAAAGTCAATAAAGGTTTCTCTCTGTCCCTGCCTAATTCTGGTATATGATTCAACCCTTTTTGCTGGATCTTGTATCCTATTCCAAGCATTTAAAGCTGCTTGGTGACAAAGACACAGTACTTCATCATCATAAAGAGCTTGGACCTGTGGATCAGCATATTCTCCTGCACCAAGAATTTGATCTTGGGAAACCTTGACACCTTTTGCTCTTCCTTGCTGTTCCATATGTTTGGATTCTTCTCTGAAATAAATTCCAAACATCAAGGAAGGTCCATTATCTGAAACTGCAGATACTAACTGATGGAAATCATGGGGGGTAGCTCTAGCATTAGAAGCCCAAGTCCTTATCATTTCCTTTACATATGCATTGTGCAAGCCAAAATTAACAATAGCTTGCTTAATTTCTTTTAGATCATTCATTGCTATTGGCGTCCATCTAGCTTCTCTGACTCCCTTTGAGCCTTTAGAAGTTGACGCTTTGTCAGAATTAAGTATAGGGTATGCCGCTAAAACCTTGGGTAAGCCAGTTCTAATAGCTGGTGTTGGCATTGTATCCTGTCCTTGTGCCTTATTACTCTGTTCACCAGCTCCAATCATTTCTTCAATCATTTCAAGTCTTTTTATTGTTGTCTTTATTATTGTCTCTTTTGAATCCTGAATCTCCTGACCTGCATAAGTTTCTAGTAAAGACTGTATGGTTCTTAGGAGTGCCATATTCTTCCTAAATGATAGAATATGCAAAAGAATACTAAAACCTAGTAACCAGTAAATTAAGTTATCCCCATAGTCATATAAACCTTGCATGATATAACCCATTGTACTGGTAACCAGAACAGTAAAATTCGCATTGGAAATGAAAACTGCCATATTACCTATTATCCAGCAGGTGGCGCTGTTGCCAAGTCGCGACGAAAACAGGGTCCTGTTTCAGAGTCTGCCTAGTATTTGTTAAAAACTGGAAAACGTAAGTTGCTCAACAAAGTAAATGTAATTAAATCAATTCCAGAGACGGAACCAGAAACCCAGAATCCAGGGGTAGAGAAGAGCAACCTGGAAGCCGCTTATGCCTCCACATGACAGAGTCACCCTGAGGGGTTGCAGCTTTCAGCAACCGCATGCTCTGGTTCGCGCCACTTAAGAGCTGTGCTTGCAAGGGAGATTTAAAAACAACTCAGAAAAGAGCAAACCACGTAGGCGGAGACTACACAGGCCTGTGGAGTTTAAATCCACATGGGGAGGCAGACGATAGGGTGCGTGGGGACTGGAAGTCAATCTGAGGTGTCTAAAGAGAAAATATAAAGAACTGCAGCAATAAAAGCCAGTGCGTGCTGATTTATATTAAGCTGCTGGTTCCACGCACAAGACACAGGCCACAAGGCTGCCTGCCGGCCGCGGCAGCTGAGAAAGGGAGGCTTGCGCCAAGCCGAACTTGCGGCCGGCAGCTGAGCGGGGGAAGGAGAGGTCCTAACACCAAACGTTGGGTGCCAACTGAAGGCGTAAGTCATAAACAATGCCACACCAGTTTGTAATTATGATTAATAGGGTGGTATTTATTTAAAGGGGAAAAAACTTACAGATCACCATCAGCCCTCTGTGCAACCAGGAAGGGAGTCTAGTCGCCGGCAGAGCAGGAAGTGAAGAGAGAGAGGAGAGGGAAGTGGCCACTTTTTTAAAGAGAGAGAGACCATGCCCCAATGGGCTGGTATCTCAGCAGCTATAGGCTGGAGGAATGGGAGGACATCCCGCAACAGATAATAGATTAGTGAATATTTGTGAGCTATTATTTATAGGCAATTTCCATTGGTATAGATTCTTATATATTGATACAAACTTAAATTATATTGAATATGTTCCTATTTTTGTTTATAATATTTGTATACCTAGGCAAAGTTATTTTATCATATTGTATACATGCATGCTTCTACATCTGCTTAAGACATTTTGTAAATTAATACAATTTTAGGATATATTTATCATATTGCAATATACATTTCTACTTCTAATCAAGGTTCTCATACATTGTTTACATTTTGAGGTCATTGTCCTCATTTGTTGCACAGTTGTTTAAAGATAGTTTAATATTTTAAAATGAAGTCTCAGTCTTTAAGTTATATAGGTATTTAAAATTATAGGTTAATAGTCACCCATGTTTGTCATACTTATAGTTAGACTAATCGGGTTCTTTAGATATACAGAGACTATATTCTGCATAGATAGGTAATCTTCAACCACTTCAAAGAACTGTAGAATATGGCATTTAAATAACCCAGGGCTCTGTTGACATGAGACATGATTGCTCCTGGCAGTTCCGATCTATTCCTGAGAGAATGTTCAGCACTGAAGACACTCCACTTGGAGCTTATTTTCTTCTTGGCAAAAGTGGCCTTTGGGCAAGGAACTGCCCATGCATGAAGCACTGACAAAATGCACAATGTCCAGACAGGACAATCAGGATACAAGAAAAAAGACTGTCAAATCTTGCCAAGATGGTTTGAAAAATTCCCTGCCTCTGAAAGTGGTCTGTCAGTTACTCTAGGCCTTAGCTAAAGTTGGTTGTTCCAACATTACAAATGAGACTTTGGATGATTGCCCAGGTGGCCAGTTGTCCCTGTCATTTGTTGCAAATTTTGGAAGTTGCTTGATTGCACTTCCTGCTTACTCAAGTAATATTTCTCTTCTTGGGTCTTTGGAGGGGTTGAAGACTATATAGTCATAGTTACTTTCCTCCCATGACTTGGCCAAGTTATTTATAATACAAAACTTAAACTCTTTAGGATAGGATAATTATGGAAACATTTATCAAGTGTTTCTTGATAAAAAAATTCTAATTTTTATACCTGATATTTGTTGTTATTGTATATAATTTTGTATTAGGCTTAGAACTCTCTTGTTTAAACAAAAAGGTAATGTACTGTAGGAAATCCTACAGCCATGAACCTTTAAGTTACCTGACCACTTGGGCGCGGCTTCTTATACTATAAATGACAATGTAAAGCACATGTTCTCTCTCTCTTCCAGCTGCTAGATTCAGTTCCTGTTCCCTGTTCTTGCAGAAGACTGTGATCTGTGTGTCTACACCTAAATAAATAACTCTTTATTATATTCAATTCTGAGCTAGTGTGGGAATTTTTTTAGCATCAAATGTCTTAACACTACCCACAAAACCTCCAATGACAAGAATAAAAATAAAAACTAAGAATATAGACACTGAAAAAAAGCTTTGTTGAGATACACTGAACTTTGCTCCTGCTGTGATCTGGGTATCAGTCCTTATCTGGCATTGTGCACAATTCCTCTCCTCCTCAAAACTAACCCAAATGCAATTGGACTTTTCTTTTTTAAAATTGAGAGTCAAATATTCCAAGAAATACTTTTTTGTTGTTTTTCTACTGCTTTCAACTAGGGAAAGAACTATGTAAAAGATAACAGGCTTTACAATTTTACAGCTGGCCTCAAATGTTGTATACTGATGAATCTCATTATCCCAATTCATGTTATATAGACTCCGCGCTAGCTTTTTGTTACGATGACAAGAAGGCCTAAGAAAATCAACTGAACTGAGGGGGAAGTTATCGCCCCTTTTGAAGGCATGCTTCAGGTGACCTACTTCCTCTTACTAAGTATCATCTCCTACAGCTTCACTGTCCACTATCAACTAGGAATCTATTAATGTGCTAACCATTTGAAGAGGTCTGAACACCAAGATCAAATCACTCGTAAATACATGTTTTGGAGTTCAAGCTCTCAACACATGAGTCTTTAAGAAAACTTCTAACCATTACAGTAAACAAAGCATCTTCAATAAGGCTGGTTTATATGAAGATTAAATAAAAATAACACACAAATGCTATTCTAAAACCAATTCTATAAGGCCATGCATCCTGCACCTACTGACTTACTTTAGAAAAAGCAGGCAACTAAAGCTTTAAAGTCTTAGAACTAATTTTGACAACCAGACTTGTCATCTCTGTAATATTTGCTCTCATCCTTTTATTAAAGAAGTATTACAGATCAATGTAACAACTCCCACAAAACCCATCTACATCCTTAAAGGCAACTAATACCATAAGTGATATTACTATTCTTTGAACTGGTTTATTAAGTTACAAATATTATACCATTATTCACTGTACATTTCACTTTTTCCTCTCAAAATATTGTGGCCTATCCACGTAACTACATGTGAATTTTGTATATTTTACAGTATAGTATCCTATCATAGAAATAAACATACTGATCTATTTGTTGATGAAAATGTTACACTTTGGAGCAATACAAACCATGATTCTGGGAACATAATGATATATTTCTCTTTGTATACATACATGGGTTACACATAAAAGTAAATAGACTATTCCGTGTTTGTGGGGTTATTTTTCATACTCTTACTCTAAAGTGACATATTCTGTTTTATTTCCATCATAGTTTTAGGATTTTATCTATTTGGACTATGTGTGTGTGTATGTGTGTGTGGACATGCATGACATGGCATGCCATTAGAGGTCAGAGGACAACTATGGGAGTCAGTTCTCTCCTTCCACCATGTAGATTCTGGGGATCAAAGTCAGGGATCAGGCTTGGCAGCAAGCACCCTATGAGCTGAGTCATATATGTATGGTTGAGGAGTAACATGTTTAGGTCATATGAATTTTACATATATTGAATAGTCTCGACTCATTCCAATGATTTCAGTAGTACTACCCACACACAAAATGGCCAAGTCTTAAATTTCTCTGCTAATCCTCAATTTGTTTCCGAGAGTTTGCTTATTCACTTGAGAGAATTTAAATGAGAAAAACTTTAAATAATGTAATGATATCTAGTAGTGAGCATCTTCCCTAGTTGTTTTGTCAAAAAAAAAAAAGTTTGGTTCTTCTTTTTTGTCCTTTGCCTTGCTGTATTACTCTGAAACCAGTTTATGAATTTCTTTACAACCAATGTGTAAATTTTGGGTAGACGTATAACAAAGGTAGGAAATTAGAAGAGTACTTGTATTTTTATAATTTGCTAACTCAAGTTTTCAGGCATTCTTTTGTAACCATCAGCAAGTTTTGCAACTTTGTAGACGTGCCACCCAATTATTAGATTTTCTTATTGACACATTCTTGTACAAAACCTACTTTTTCATAGTCTCATAGTGCCTACCAAAGGTTGTTTCTTATGTTGCTTATCTTCTTATCTTGCTTCATACAAGGAGCTCAAGTATGTTGATACTCAGCAGATACTTTCAGATTTGAACGAGAATACAGATTAGATATTAGTTTATTCACAGTTCCTCAGTCAGTTTCCTCATACAATTGGTGGTCTCACTGAGAATTCTCTAATAAATATGTGGGTTCTTCACAAGGCTTCCTATACTCATAGCTCTCTGCCCTAGAATGGATCATGTACTGTACTAGAAGGTGTTCGTTTCATTGGAAGGCAGTTCCTACACTCAGTGTTCAGGGAGTTCCTAGTGAGTGTGGATTCTCTGGTGTCTAACAAGGTGTGACTTTTGGCTGAAAGCTTTGCCACACTCGATACAGTTATAGGGCTTTTCTCCCGTGTGTTTCCTCATATGAAGAGTCAAAGATGAGATCTGGGAGAAGGCTTTTCCACATTTGCTGCAGTCGAAGGGCTTCTCGCCCGTGTGACCTCGTATGTGGATGGTAAGGGATGAGCTCTGGGAGAAGGCTTTTCCACACTTGTTACATTCATAGGGTTTCTCACCAGTATGGCCTCTCATATGCACAATAAGGGAAGTTCTTTGAGAGAAGGCTTTCCCACATTCGTTACATACATAAGGCTTCTCACCTGTGTGACTCCTCATATGTAAATTAAGCAATGAGCACTGAGAGAAGGCTTTCCCACACTTATCACATTCATAAGGCTTTTCTCCTGTGTGACTTCTCAAATGAAGAGTAAGGGATGCAATCTGAGAAAAGGCTTTGCCACATTTATTACAATCATAAGGTTTCTCTCCAGTATGAACTTTCTGATGTGTAATAAAGTTTTGTTTCTGGCTGAAGGCTTTCCCACACTCATTACATTCATAGGGCTTCTCTCCAGAATGAATTTTTTCATGAGCAATGAGATTTGATTTCTGGCTAAAGGCTTTGCCACATTCCTTACATATATAAGGTTTTTCTCCGGTATGAATTCTCTGGTGCCTAACAAGATTTGACATCTGAATAAAAGCTTTCCCACATTCATTACATCCATAAGGTTTCTCTCTGGTGTGAATTTTCTGGTGTGTAATGAAGTTTTTCTTATGGCTGAAGGATTTTCTACATTCCTTACATTCATAGGGTTTTTCACCCGTGTGACTTCTAATATGCACAGTGAGCGCTGAGCTTTGGGAGAAGGCTTTTCCACACTCATTGCATTCGTAGGGCTTCTCACCTGTGTGGATTCTCACGTGTATAATAAGCATGGAAAACTGAGAAAAGGATTTTCCACATTTATCACATTTATAAGGTTTTTCTCCTGTATGACTTCTCATATGAAGAGCAAGGGAAGCAATTCGAGGAAAGGCTTTACCACATTCATTGCATGCATACGGTTTCTCCCCAGTGTGAACTTTTTGATGTGCAATGAGGCTTTGTTTCTGGCTGAAGGATTTTTCACATTCATTGCATTCATAGGGTTTCTCACCAGTATGAATTTTTTCATGATCAATGAGATTAGATTTCTGGCTGAAGGATTTTCCACATTCCTTGCATGCATATGGTTTCTCTCCAGTGTGAATTCTTTGATGTCTAATGAGATTTGACATTTTAATGAAAGTTTTCCCACATTCATTACACTCATAACACTGTTTCCTACTATGAAGTTTATGATGATTAATAAGTTTTTCCTTGAGGCTAAACCCTTTTCCACACTGGTGGCATTCATAGAGTTTCCCACCAGTATGAATTCTCAAGTGTCTAATGAGGTCCAAGGTTTGACTAAAGCCTTTTCCACAATGGTTACATTTAAAGGGGGTCACTACAAAATAGGGTGAGCTATTATTAAATGATTTCATAGCATCATCATATTCAAAATGTTCCTCTGTTATTGGGCATTTTGCGTTATTATGGTCATCAAGATTGTGTTCTAAACAATTTCCAAAGCAGTCATGTTCACAGAGATTGTGTCTGGAAGGAATGGAATCTGCATTTGGAGGAAATGTATTTGCAAATTTCTTAGGACATTCACTGGCTTCATCAGTCACTGTTTCCTTGAAAACTTGTCTCAAGAGTTTGTTCTGGGTTTTCTCATGCTCATCAACTTCCCAATTTTCTCCTAAAATAAATAGCAAATAAATATCGCTGAAGATTTTTTCCAATATTGAAATACCAAGTATACTTGAAAAACATATTTCCACAATTAAACAAATGCATATCTCCCATTTTAATTTAATCTTAAAAATATTTTCATTATATATATATTATATATATATATATGGGTGTTTGCCTGTATGCATTTAAGTATACCATGTGCATGCTTGCTCCTGTTGAAGCCTGAAGGGGGCATCAGATCCCGTGGAACTGGAGTTAATGGACAGTTGTAAGCTGCCATGTGGGTGCTGGGAATCCAACCTGGGTCCTCCAGAAGAGCAGCCAGTGCTCCTAACTGATGAGCTCCAACCCCACATGTATCTCTTAAGTCCTCAGTTTTTACAAGAAAATTCCAGGAAAGGAAATATGAGTAGAAGCAGATATCTAGAAATTCAATTACCTTTGTTTTATGTGAAAGAAAGGAATATTAATTTTAATAATCTTATTATATACATAAATAGCTATTTAGGAAATACAAAAAGGAAAACTATACTTATAAAGTAATTTGAAAAAAACTAAGAAAAATTTAGTAAGAAATATCCAAACACTGTGTGAAGACTCAAAAATGAACACATAATAGCAAAGCATTGTAGACTATGCCTAAAAGTTCAGCCCTTGACCTTGAGGCAGAAAGGTCAGTGTTTCAAGATCAGTCTCAGCTATATAGCAAGTTCAAGGCTTGTATGGGTTATATGAGAACCCATCTCAATACAATAACAATAACAGAAAAGAAAGATAAGTTCAACTGTGTGCTGCAAAAAAGATTATTAATAGAGTACTAACTCCCAGCACCTCAGAATATGGTTATCCTCTGGCCTCCACATGCTTGTCTTCACACACACACACACACACACACACACACACACACACACCTGCACACACTCAAAAGCAACTCAGAGATATACATACACACACACACACACACACACACACACACACAAATGAATAGTATTGAAAAATAACACCTTGGGTTGATGAAATGGCTCAACAGATAAAGGCATTTGCTACCAAGCCTGATGACCCAAGTTCTATTGTACAACTAGTCCTAAAACTTCAACATGTGCGCCATAGCACACATGCACCCACATACATGTGCATGCATACATGCACACCCCCCACACAAATAAAAATGTAATTAAAAAGTTTTAAAGGGTGATGACATCATAGTTATAAGAAGAGCTCACACTAACTGTTACTTTACAAGTCTACATGCTTTAGGAAAACACCTTGGGAAACTTGGGAAATGTCTCAGACAGATTAACCATTTATTGTTCCTCTCTCCTCACCTGGCTGCTTCCCTCCCACTAACCTGGACAGTATCTCTTTAATACTTCTTTCTCCACCACGCATGGTTCTTCCTCTTGTTCCAACTTGAAAATCACCTCAGGTTTGGTGAGTGGAGAGCCTGTTGGGGGAGATGACACTAATTTGGGTATACACATCAATAACAAAAACAAGCCCAGGAAATGAGATAAGCTTGGGGAAGCCAGGCGTTCCAACCTCTGGGAATGCTGGACCCTAAAATATCATCAGGATTCTGCTTTGAAGTAACAGCATGGACAGGACAGGTAACAAAGGCATCTCAAGGCAGACCTCACCAACATTCTGAAGTTTCACCTATTTTAGAAAAACGATGTCATCTCACCCACTGTGACTAGAAAAGGACGTCATCTCACCCACTGTGACTAGGAAAGGACGTCATCTCACCCACTGTGACTAGGAAAGGGTGTCATCTCACCCACTGTGACTAGGAAAAGGACGTCATCTCACCCACTGTGACTAGAAAAGGACGCCATCTCACCCACTGTGACTAGGAAAGGACGTCATCTCACCCACTGTGACTAGGAAAAGGACGTCATCTCACCCACTGTGACTAGAAAAGGATGTCATCTCACCCACTGTGACTAGGAAAGGACGTCATCTCACCCACTGTGACTAGGAAAAGGATGTCATCTCACCCACTGTGACTAGGAAAAGGATGTCATCTCACCCACTGTGACTAGGAAGTCATCTCACCCACTGTGACTAGGAAAGGACGTCATCTCACCCACTATGACTAGAAAAGGACGTCATCTCACCCACTGTGACTAGAAAAGGACGCCATCTCACCCACTGTGACTAGAAAAGGGTGTCATCTCACCCACTGTGACTAGGAAAAGGACGTCATCTCACCCACTGTGACTAGAAAAGGACGCCATCTCACCCACTGTGACTAGAAAAGGGTGTCATCTCACCCACTGTGACTAGGAAGTCATCTCACCCACTGTGACTAGGAAAAGGATGTCATCTCACCCACTGTGACTAGGAAGTCATCTCACCCACTGTGACTAGGAAAGGACGTCATCTCACCCACTATGACTAGAAAAGGACGTCATCTCACCCACTGTGACTAGAAAAGGACGCCATCTCACCCACTGTGACTAGAAAAGGACGCCATCTCACCCACTGTGACTAGAAAAGGGTGTCATCTCACCCACTGTGACTAGGAAAAGGACGCCATCTCACCCACTGTGACTAGGAAAGGACGTCATCTCACCCACTGTGACTAGGAAAGGGTGTCATCTCACCCACTGTGACTAGGAAAAGGACGTCATCTCACCCACTGTGACTAGGAAAAGGACGTCATCTCACCCACTGTGACAAGGTTGCTGTAGTTCTCTAGCATCACGCTCCGGTACAGGCTCCTCTGAGTAGGGTCCAATCGCTCCCATTCTTCTGCGGTGAAATCTATAGCCACATCTTTGAATGTTACTGTTCCCTGTAACAACACACGTACACTCAATCTGAAGTTAATCTATTTTAAAGACATAAGAAAAACATAAGGAATCTCATTCAGATATTATTCAGAAAAAAGAGGTTATAAAAAGTGCCCATTTCTAGACAAAATAAAACAAATACCATATTAGCAATATTCTGTCCATTTATGATCATTTAACAGAAAGTAGACTCAGTAGTATCTATATACAGTAGAATTCTGTTCAGTCATAAAGAAAAATGGCATCACACCTGATGAGCAAAGTGTGGCTGGGACTTCAGTCTTACCTGCTCCCCCAGTGGGCACAGCATGCTAGGGAGGTTCTAGCCTTGCCTGTTGTCCTGGTGAGTTCAGCATGTCCAGGAAGCCTCACTCCTACCTACCGTCACACCAGTAACCAGTTTCTGGGAAGCAACTGCCCTGCACCTTCCATAAGTGTGGTTAGTACACCTACCCAGACTCTCACCGCCACTACCCATGTCTCTACCAGGTGATAAAAATAACCTAGTATCCTTCACAGTGAAGACCATAAAGAGACATTCATAACACAAATGCCCCCTCTGAAACAATAAGGGTAAGTGAAAAAAGAAATAAATTCAACCAACAATCTAGCTCCAGATGTACAAGTCACAACACAATACACACACAAGTAACATGAAAAACCAAGGCAACCTAACTCCTTCAAAAGTACTACTCTATAGTAATGGCATCCAATGAAAGTGAGCTGGATGAAATCACCCCAAAAATAACTTAAAAGAAGGATATTTATGTTCAAAGAACTTAGAGAATAAAATAAACTTTTGAAAAGAATCCCAAAAATACACGAACAGCTGATTCCAATATGGACAGAGACACATGACATGAGAGAGGGATTCTGCAAGAAGACAGAAACACTGAAGAAAACCCAAACTGAAATACCAGAAATGAAGAACAGAGCAACCAAATGAAAAGCTCTGCAGAGGTCTCCCCAACAGAGGGCGTGAAAGGGAGCCATAGGATAGAAGCAAACAAAATTCAGAACGTCACTAGTTCATCCCTCAAAAGCACTAAGGTGGAAAACCTAAAAGCAGGGATAAATTTTGCTATGCGTATTTATTATCTATCATAACTATACCTCCCAGGGTCTCACCACACTGCAGAAACCAATTGCTCTTGGAGCAGCTGCACACCCAGCAGTAAACAACAGACAGAACAGGAACCCCACAGCACCGCTGGAGGTTCCTTGTTCATAATGTCGTGACAGGGTTTTTTGCTTTTTTTCTTGCTTTTTATTTATTTACTTACTTTCTTATTTATTTTTTCCTATTTTGGGTTTTTTTTTGGGGGGGGGACAGGGTCTCTCTATGTAGTTCTGGCTTTCCTGGAACTTATTCTGTAGACCAGGCTGGCTTAAACTCAGGGATCTGCCTGCCTCCTGAGTGCTGGCATTAAAGGTGTATGTCACCATGCCTGACTTAATTTTACTTTTTTATTTCATTTATTTATTTATTTATATCTTATTTATATCTTTTTTCTCTATTTCAGCCCTACAGGTCCTTTGGGTAAATATTATGGTCTCCAGTTCAATGTTTTCACGAGATTCATGAGTGTGCAAGTAAGTGTGCCTCTGTCTCTATACCTGTTTCTTGTGCCTTTTCTTGGGCTTTTGTCCTTCTGTTTGTCCTATTTCAACGTGCTTGTTTTTGTTATCATATCATCATATCATATATAATTCCTTAGAAGCTTGGTTTATGGTCTAATGAGACAGAGGGGGTGGACCTGGATGGGAGAGAAGTTGGAGAGGAGCTGGGAGGAGGAGGACGGGAAACTATAATCAGGATCTATTATGTGAGAAAAAGATCTATTTGCAACAAAAGGGAAAAATATCTCCCTTAGAGCTGATGAGACGGCTCAGCAGTTTTACTACTCAGTCATGAGGATCTGAGTTCAGATTCCACGGCACATATAACTGAAAGACCCTACAGACCCCCTCCTCAAAACCCGCAGCTAGCATGCTCCCGGGGGAATGTCCTGTTTGCTTAATAAAAAAAAATTCTCCGGATCAGCAGCCAGCCTGCTCTCGTAAGAACATCCCATGTGCTTGAGAGAGCAGGATGTCTATGAGATAGGAAGACTGCAAGGCAGGATATCGATAAGATAGGACATCAACAAAGCAGGTTGACTGCAAAACAGGATATCTATGAGATAGGAACAGGATGACTGTTGCCAGACATCCATGCTGAGAGAGGAAACCATTCATGCCCCCCCCCCGCCTCATTCCGATAACCACGCTTTTGCTTCTGTAAACTTGCTTTTTGCTCTTCTCTATAAAAAGCCCGCCCTCCAGTTGGCAGGCGCGCAAGTCTTCCAAGAGATCTTGCCGCCCACAGGTACCTGTGTCTACTCAATAAATCTCTTGCTAATTGCATCCTGTGGTTTGGTCTCGGAGTGTCCTGGTTCTGGGGTCTTCATAATCGGAGGAAAGGTCCTCTCTGAGGGTCTTTCAATAACAAGCCAGATATCCCAAACATGCCTGTAACCCAGCTCTGATGAGGGCAGAGACAGAGCCTCCAGCCTACCTGAGAGAATACCAGTTTCAGGGAGAGACCCCGCCTCAAAAGAACAGACAGCAAGACACCTGACACCTTCTTCCTGTATGCATGTACCTGCACACACACGTAATATATGCTCAGACACACATATACAGACACCTTCTTCATGCATCCGTGTACCTGCACACACGTAAAATATGCCCAGACACACATATACAGACACCTTCTTCATGCATCCATGTACCTGCACACACGTAATACATGCTCAGATACACATAATACAGACACCTTCTTACTGCATATGAGTATCTGCATTCATACAAATATGCTCAGACACATATATGCAGACACATACAAATAAGTTTAAAATTTTTTTTAAAGTTTGCTGTAGCAAAATGGCTTTGGCAACTGCTGTGAAAGATGTAACATATGAGATGTTGATTTGTCTCTAAAAAAACTCTAGTTTTGGGCTCATTGTCATGTTTTATTAACTAATTTAGGTGACAATAATAAAAGAAGACTGTGATTTTGTTTTCTGTTTTTGCTGTACTTTTGATTTGTTGGAGACAGAATCTGCTGCAGGAGCTCCTTCCGCTCCTTCAGCCAATAGCTTTTAAAATACCAGTCCACTTGGGCGTGGTCTCTTTTGTTTTAAAAAGCAGAGGTAGCCGTGTGCTCGCTCTCTTGCTTCTGGCTCCACTTCTGGATGTTAGACTTAATTCCTGATCGTGCAGAGGGATGTTGTCTGGGGCAGTGATCTGTAAGTTTTTCTCCCTTTAAATAAATAACCCTTTTATTGATCATAATTCCAAACTGGTGTGGGATTGTTTTGTGCCTTACGCCTTCAAACCTGAAACTCACTATGTAGACAAGGTAACCTGTAACTCACAGAGATCCCCCTGCCTCTGCTTCCTGAGTGCTGTGGTTAAAGGTATAAATGAGCTGCTATGTCTGACAATAATATGATTTTTACGTATTTAAATTTTGAGTTTCTCCTTTACCACAAATGAATCCCTATTATGTTGAACAGGCAAGCCTGTAAATAGAGAAAATATATTCAACAGGACTGGAGGGAAGGCTCAGGACTAAGAGAACTTACAGAGGACCACGCTCAGCTCCAGCAGCCATTCCAGGCAGCTCACAACTGCCTGCAATTCCAGCTCAGAAGACCTGACATCCTCTTTGAGACTCTATGGGCTCCTTAACATGCACACATACACACACACACACACACACACACACACACACACACACAACAGAACCTTCTATTTAAATTTTAAAGAGGGCGGCTCCTAGCTCAGGGGTAGAGTGCTCATGCAAGGTGCCCTGTGTTCAACCCCCAACACCACAGACAAATCAACAACAACACTCAAGAAGGTTACTTGGGGTGACAGTCTCTACAACACAATGTCATTTTGGACAATCACTTTAGAAAACTGTTTTCCACAACAATGAACTTTATACACAGCCTGACATTTATAAGAAATTTCCCACTTTTCATATTTATAATTCCTAAAAATAAAACCAATTAAGTGACTATCAGCAATATGCATAAATACAATCTAATTTGTTAGTTGAGTAAGAGAACGTGAGCTATAACTAGATGTAACAACTGAACATGGATAAATCTGATAAACATAATATTAAGCAAATAAAGCCAGATACAGACAGATTACATGGATTATTTGATTCAGTCCCTTCCATCCAGCACATGGGGCCCAGACTGAATCAGGTCTTCAAATCTGGCGGCAAGTGCCTTTACTTTCTGAGCCGTCTCATTCTATTTCTTGGCCCTGTGCTAGCTGTGCTATGCCTGAGTCGTGAGACCCCCAATGGGCCCCACGGAGCTGACTTTCCAAGGTTTCTTTATTGTTTTACAAGCTCAGGAGCAGGGGCCTCATTCCACACACCAACACAGCAGGTGAGGGAGGAAGGCCCCTGACTCACAGTGCAGGGGACCTTTAAAGGGAGAAACCGCAAATGGGGAGTTACATGCCTTGGAGTTACGGGATTGGGTAGGAGGATATGCTTCTGTTGTGGGTGGCTCTAAGTCAAGAGGGCATTTTTGTAACTTTCCACAAAAACACCTGGTAACTGCAAAAACTTGTTTGTCTAACTTCTGATTGGCTGTCCTCAGATATCTGGACAGCAGGCAGATTTTGGGCCATTTGTGGCCTTTCTCAGGATTTTCAGGTTTATGGTGTAAGGCACCTGAAGTGGGGTGCCTGTTAGGTTAGACTTTCACAAAAATGGGGCCTGGGTTTAAAATAGCTTTAGTGTTGTTTCCATCGTACCGTGTGTTCACTTGAAAATTATCTCAATGTGCCTGAGGCAAAAACTAGAGGTATAACAAACTAGCAGAAACACAGTTGAGGGGAAAAACCCTCAGTGACCAAGAGAACTTACAGAAATAACCTCAATTTAAATAAAGATGCTATGAAGGAAGGGTTATCTCCGACAATTCAATAGCAGAAAGTCTGTGTGCTCAGCCTGTCAATTTTATAAATTACAACATGGCCATCTACCAAATAACATCAAACAAAGTTGTCTTCAATACTCCACAACCTAACGCCTTCTCTTGGGTAGCCTTCCACCCTCTCAGAGCTACTGTTCTGACTGTGCTGATGTTAAGCAGGTAATATTCTCATTACCCAAGCTGGCCTTGAATTTGCTCAGCAGCCAGAGCTGACGTTGACCTTCTGCTCTTTTCACCTCCCAACTACCTGGACCATGAACATATACCCGATACCCAGGCCACTATTCTAACACCTTTTGCAAGTCTGAATGTCATAAGAATGAAGGCAGAATCTCCAGATTCTTTCTCTCTGTTGATGGACATAGGGATATACTCCCTTACTGCTGCACAGCACTGCACTGTGTTTACACACACTCCCTTACTGCTGCACAGCACTGCACTGTGTTTACACACACTCCCTTACTGATGCACAGCACTGCACTGTGTTTAGACACACTCCCTTACTGCTGCACAGCACTGCACTGTGTTTACACACACTCCCTTACTGCTGCACAGCACTGCACTGTGTTTACACACACTCCCTTACTGCTGCACAGCACTGCACTGTGTTTAGACACACTCCCTTACTGCTGCACAGCACTGTACACTGTGTTTACACACACTCCCTTACTGCTGCACAGCACTGCACTGTGTTTACACACACTCCCTTACTGCTGCACAGCACTGTACACTGTGTTTACACACACTCCCTTACTGCTGCACAGCACTGTACACTGTGTTTACACACACTCCCTTACTGCTGCACAGCACTGTACACTGTGTTTACACACACTCCCTTACTGCTGCACAGCACTGTACACTGTGTTTACACACACTCCCTTACTGCTGCACAGCACTGTACACTGTGTTTACACACACTCCCTTACTGCTGCACAGCACTGTACACTGTGTTTACACACACTCCCTTACTGCTGCACAGCACTGTACACTGTGTTTACACACACTCCCTTACTGCTGCACAGCACTGTACACTGTGTTTACACACACTCCCTTACTGCTGCACAGCACTGCACTGTGTTTACACACACTCCCTTACTGATGCACAGCACTGTACACTGTGTTTACACACACTCCCTTACTGCTGCACAGCACTGCACTGTGTTTACACACACTCCCTTACTGTTGCACAGCACTGCACTGTGTTTAGACACACTCCCTTACTGCTGCACAGCACTGCACTGTGTTTAGACACACTCCCTTACTGCTGCACAGCACTGCACACTGTGTTTACACACACTCCCTTACTGCTGCACAGCACTGTACACTGTGTTTAGACACACTCCCTTACTGCTGCACAGCACTGTACACTGTGTTTACACACACTCCCTTACTGCTGCACAGCACTGCACTGTGTTTACACACACTCCCTTACTGTTGCACAGCACTGTACACTGTGTTTACACACACTCCCTTACTGCTGCACAGCACTGCACTGTGTTTACACACACTCCCTTACTGCTGCACAGCACTGTACACTGTGTTTACACACACTCCCTTACTGCTGCACAGCACTGCACTGTGTTTACACACACTCCCTTACTGCTGCACAGCACTGTACACTGTGTTTACACACACTCCCTTACTGCTGCACAGCACTGCACTGTGTTTACACACACTCCCTTACTGCTGCACAGCACTGTACACTGTGTTTACACACACTCCCTTACTGCTGCACAGCACTGTACACTGTGTTTACACACACTCCCTTACTGCTGCACAGCACTGTACACTGTGTTTACACACACTCCCTTACTGCTGCACAGCACTGTACACTGTGTTTACACACACTCCCTTACTGCTGCACAGCACTGTACACTGTGTTTACACACACTCCCTTACTGCTGCACAGCACTGCACTGTGTTTACACACACTCCCTTACTGCTGCACAGCACTGCACACTGTGTTTACACACACTCCCTTACTGCTGCACAGCACTGTACACTGTGTTTACACACACTCCCTTACTGTTGCACAGCACTGCACTGTGTTTAGACACACTCCCTTACTGCTGCACAGCACTGCACTGTGTTTAGACACACTCCCTTACTGCTGCACAGCACTGCACACTGTGTTTACACACACTCCCTTACTGCTGCACAGCACTGTACACTGTGTTTAGACACACTCCCTTACTGCTGCACAGCACTGTACACTGTGTTTACACACACTCCCTTACTGCTGCACAGCACTGCACTGTGTTTACACACACTCCCTTACTGTTGCACAGCACTGTACACTGTGTTTACACACACTCCCTTACTGCTGCACAGCACTGCACTGTGTTTACACACACTCCCTTACTGCTGCACAGCACTGTACACTGTGTTTACACACACTCCCTTACTGCTGCACAGCACTGCACTGTGTTTACACACACTCCCTTACTGCTGCACAGCACTGTACACTGTGTTTACACACACTCCCTTACTGCTGCACAGCACTGTACACTGTGTTTACACACACTCCCTTACTGCTGCACAGCACTGCACTGTGTTTACACACACTCCCTTACTGCTGCACAGCACTGTACACTGTGTTTAGACACACTCCCTTACTGCTGCACAGCACTGTACACTGTGTTTACACACACTCCCTTACTGCTGCACAGCACTGCACTGTGTTTACACACACTCCCTTACTGCTGCACAGCACTGTACACTGTGTTTACACACACTCCCTTACTGCTGCACAGCACTGTACACTGTGTTTACACACACTCCCTTACTGCTGCACAGCACTGTACACTGTGTTTACACACACTCCCTTACTGCTGCACAGCACTGTACACTGTGTTTACACACACTCCCTTACTGCTGCACAGCACTGTACACTGTGTTTACACACACTCCCTTACTGCTGCACAGCACTGTACACTGTGTTTACACACACTCCCTTACTGCTGCACAGCACTGTACACTGTGTTTACACACACTCCCTTACTGCTGCACAGCACTGTACACTGTGTTTACACACACTCCCTTACTGCTGCACAGCACTGTACACTGTGTTTACACACACTCCCTTACTGCTGCACAGCACTGCACTGTGTTTACACACACTCCCTTACTGATGCACAGCACTGTACACTGTGTTTACACACACTCCCTTACTGCTGCACAGCACTGCACTGTGTTTACACACACTCCCTTACTGATGCACAGCACTGCACTGTGTTTACACACACTCCCTTACTGCTGCACAGCACTGCACTGTGTTTAGACACACTCCCTTACTGCTGCACAGCACTGCACTGTGTTTACACACATTCCCTTACTGCTGCACAGCACTGCACTGTGTTTAGACACACTCCCTTACTGCTGCACAGCACTGCACTGTGTTTAGACACACTCCCTTACCACTGCTCAGAGCCCACCACACATGGTGCCAGGCTGTGTTTATTTTGCTATTGATGTTTATTTGTGCTCCTCTGATTCTGGACTACTTTGACACATACTGTTTCATCTTTAATCAAAACAAACAAAAATGTAGGTTTATCAAGTGTAAGGAGCCACACACAGCAGTATTCTCATTGACCCATGTGACCTGTCTTTGCATGTTTGCTTGTTTCTGTGAGGAAATTATTGCTTTGGGGCATTTATATAATGAAAGTGATGTCATCAATTTGTGCCCTGGTTTTCTTTACCTGGTGGAACACACTTTAATTTCAGCACTCAGGAGGCAGAAGTAGGAGGATCTCTGTGAGCTGGAGGCCAGCCTGATCTATAGAGCGAGTTCCAGGACAGCTAGGGCTATTACAGAGAAGCCCAATCTTGAAAAACCAAAAAGAATAATTAAAAAAAAAGAAGAATGAAACCAAAATGTGAGGCCCAGCTTTAGCCTCTCTAAATGGACTTCATAGAACAACCACATTTGATTCCCCCATAGTTTTAAACTTCTGACACTACTTCCTTTGGAGAAAATACTGCTTCTGTCTTCGGATGTGGCCCTTTAAATGCATGGCGCGTGATTGAGTGCTCTGGACCTGCACATGGGCGAGCATGAGACGCTGATTTACCTTGGACTCCGTCATTTCCTCTTCTTGGGGAGGGGCGGCTGAACAGGCTGAGCTGGCAAAAAGAGCAGAAGTCATTAGAACACAGTGGCCCTTGTGGGCTCAGCATTATAACCTACAACTTACATCCATCCTTGGATCCAAGAAAAAGCGGGACAATAGTCATATTGCTGAGAGGCCAACACCACAAGGGTCACAAGGCTGAGAGTGGGGTGTGCCAGGCAGGGCCACATCCGTGGGGAGGCCTGGGACTGTGTCTGCAGCTCCGAAAGCATAGGCCAGGACAATTGGGAAACTGCTAAGACACACAGGCTCTCTTGGTGGACAGAGACATTTACAAAAGAATTAATTAAATGCGAACGTATCAAGAAAGGTGATGTATTTCCAGGACTGGAAGGTTTATGTTAGGCATATTAGAAGTACAGGTGGTTAAGAGAATTAAATCTATTTTCCGAAAAAAGAAAGAAAGAAAGAAAGAAAGAAAGGAAGGAAGGAAGGAAGGAAGGAAGGAAGGAAGGAAGGAAGGAAGAAAGAAAGAAGAAATCTAAACCAGAAAGGCATTAGACATGCTGGGGGAATTACAGGATTAGAACAGTGAAGGGCTGAAAACTTGACTCAGTGACTAAGACTTTGTTGCTCTACCATCAAGACCCAAGCTGGATTCCAGCAGCCACAGCCCAGAGCTTACAAATGCCTGTAACTCCAACTCCATGGCAAGGGATCCAGTGACCTTCTCTGGCCACACACACACAAACACGCACGCGCACACACACACACACACACACACACACACACACACACACACACACAGTGAGTATATACCCACACATTAATTAGTGGGCTCCCTGGGATTCCATGATTTCCTTACTACTAACTACCCAGGTTTCTTGATTCTAGGTTGTTCTGCTTCTCTGCCTGAACTGTTCTCAGGGACCTGTCTTTGCATTTGTTGATCCTTTCCTCTTGATCTAGTCTGGGTTGAACCCTGTTACTGTATACTTTTCAGTGTATTTGCTATGTTCTTCAACTCTAGAAATTCCATGGTACCGCTTGTTTCTGTCTGCTTCAATTCTCTTTATTCATGCATTGTTCTCTTGACCCTAGTGAGCTTCTTTATAAGATTTATTTTTATTTTTTTTGTCAGATAAGCCCTTTAGCTCTGATTCCCCAGAATTGGCTTCAGGCAATTAATCTCGTATGTCTCTGTGGGAATCTTTGCTGACTTTACATTTCCTCTGACTCTCTGTCTTCAGACAAAGCAAGAACCACTCCCAGCCTTCATGGACTGGCCTTGGGACAGACAGACATCCTGGCTGGGGAATCTGGGGCCTTCTAACACTTCTCTTTCTAAGGAAGCAGCAGCAGCTATATTCTGTCTGCTCCCCCTAGGTCAGACACCTAAAGCCTAAATTGCCATTCCTCTCTTCCTGAGTAGCTAGCCTGTTCCAGACCTGATGGAGACTGCTGAGACACAGCTCTTTCACAGTCCCACAGAACCTAGGGGAAAATGAAAGGACCCAAGGCTTCCTACGCCACCATCTTGCTGATGTCACTCTTCCCCGCCTTCTCCCCTTCTCCCCTTTCACCTCCATAACTCACTAAATAAATATCCAACCTCACTCTGCATGGCATACCTATCCATGTCTCTGTCTCTCACCCGCCGCATGGCTCCCTGCCCAGGACAGCTGCCTTTGGGGACCTGTGGTGTGGTCTCGTGGCATGCCCATCCATCTGTATCTCCTCGTGGAATTGGTTGCTCCAACGAGGTCTCTCACCCACCATGAGGCTCCCTGCCTGCGACTCGCAGCCTCTTATGGCCCACTGCAGCCACTTGGGGAACTGTGCCTTCCCCGCCTCGGACTGGCTGCTCTCAGGACCCGCAGCCCTCAACCAGCTGCCTGCCACCACTTCGGGGACCTGTCACATGGTCTCATGGCCGGCTGCCTGCCACCACTGTGGGGACCTGCTGCCTACTGCAGCTATTCAGGGACCTGCAGCATTTTACTTTTACCATAACATTGGTGCCATGGCTCAGATTTTACTTAAACAATAACAGTGGCCCCTTTCATTTTTTTGTGACTTAAAACTTTCAGCAGGTGCAGTGGTGCACACCTCTGAACCCAGCACTGGGGAGGCCGAGGCAGGTGGATCTCTGTGAGTTCAAGGTCAGCCTGGTCCACATAGTGAGTTCAAGGATAGCCAGAGTTGTATAGTAAAACCATGTTTCAAAAAAATAGAAGATAAAAATTAAAACTTTTTTCTTCTTCTGTTTGTTTGTTTCTTTTTCAAGAACAATGTTTCTTTGTGTATTCCTGGTTGTCCTGGAACTTACTATGTAGAGCCTGATGGCCTTGAACTCACTCTCTGTTAGCTCTCTGCTGCCTGCCTCAGCCTCCCAAGTGCTCAGTTAAAGGCACTTCTGGGGGCACAGAGGACCCTGTACTCATAGAGAAGCACTAAGAGAACCCAGAATGTTAAACACGTCCAGATGGAGGAAATAAAAATCAAATACCTGCATCTCATCCACAAAGCTGAGAGTGTCCTTTTTTGCTCTCTTTTAAGGGACAGACCTTGCCCTAATTCCCCAGAATGATTATTCCAGACTCCTCCCTCCTTAAGGCGAGCTGTTACTGGTACTTTGTGGCCTGATGACCTCTATGTTAGAGGCCACACTAGATTCTAGGCCTTTTAGCAAAGAACCTGCCCTCACGATCACACAAACCATGGATTCCTGATGTAGTCACCCCTTAAGCTTTATTGTGTACCTGGAACTGAACTGTTTGTTGCCTGGAAACTTCTCCCAAACTGCACTGTTTTAAATATGCTGGCAATGCACCGCCTGGCTCGGACTTCCTGAGGTCTGATCAGGTTGGAGAAGTCAATCTGCACTGAGTTTCCATTCTCATCTCTGCACGGTTCCAGTACGACACCCACAGGGACCCCCTCACACCAACCTCTCCTCCCATCCCCCCCAGCTCAAACATTTCCCACCTCAATTAACCTGATCAAGAGAGCCCCCTAACGTGTGCCTAGATGCCCATGTCCCAGCGATTCTAGATCTTATCAAGGTTGAAAACATCAATTAATTGAACATCACACCTGAATTGTTGAACCTGGCTGCTGTCATATGACCAGATTTATTTTACGCTTCCAGAGAAACAAACACCAGCACAGGTACTGAATTCATATACATAATTTGATCTCCTTGTCAATGGAAACAGTGTCTGTATATGGTGGGAAAGGGCCCAGAAGTCCAGTAACTGAGTGCCAAGTTCTTGTCCTATTTGTAGCCCAGCAGCACTCGGCTACTGCACTGGATACACCGTGTCCCACTACAGCGCCTCAGGGTTCTCATGAGAAAGGATTTGACTCTTTTCATCCCGGAAAGACAAGTGAGCCTGTCTCTAGTCTAGTCCCAAGTACTCTGTTGGAGAATATGATTTTTAAATGTGTTCCATTTGTTTATGCTGTGGGACAATTGTTTTAATGATGAAAAGATGTGCTGGATTCTTTTATGGTGCATTTGTTTAATTCTGTGAAGCTGTGATTCTTTGCCTGGTCTAAAGAGCTGAATGGCCAATAGCGAGGCAGGAGAAAGGACAGAGAGAATAGGAGGAGAAAAAAAGAGAAAAGAAGGGGCCAGACACAGAGTAAGAATGAAAGTAAGATTACACAAGTAAGAAAAGGAAAAAACCCAGAGGTAAAAGGTAGACAGGATAATTTAAGAAAAGCTGGCTACAAACAAGCCAAGTAACAGTCAGGCATTTATAAGTAACAGTAAGCCTCTCTCTCTCTCTCTCTCTCTCTCTCTCTCTCTCTCTCTCTCTCTCTGGAGGGGGGGAGGGGAGGAGGAAGATATTGATTTGGGAGCTGGGTGGCAGACCCCTTGAAGGATCTAGAAATAAGAATAGAGAAATGTAGGTACCAGAGATTAGCATGTAGAAAGAAAGACATAGAAAGTCGGAAACCCAGACAAACTACCAACAGCTTTCTTGGCAGTTTAAGGATCGATTGTCACAGTGGGTCATTTTCTCAGCTGCTTAAGGATCTATTGACAGCAGTGGGTCATTTCATTTTACAACTGGCTGCTCTGTTTACAAGACCAAGCATTGCTCTTCAAACTGACAACACATATGAGCTGAGTTAATTTTTAAATGATGGGGTCTACCTGACTTTTGGGTTGTGCATTGTCCCATACCCTTCCCTACTGTACGAAACCAGCAGTGTCAGGGAAAGTGCAGAGCTTTGGTAAACACCACCAGGGAGCGTCTGGGAAAAACAGCACTGGCCTCAGCAGAAGAGAGACAGGTGTGGGGCGGCGGAAAAGAGGCTTCCTTCTCACAAGACGTCACCTGTCTATCTTTGAATATATACATGCATTTATATGTGTACACACCATGCACATAAGCATGTATATTCGTGCATGTTTTAGTTTCCAGTGAGGGTGGTAACAGGCCTGTATTCCCAGCACTTGGGAGCTTGAGACAGGAAGGTCTTCTTAGGTCAAGGTCACCCTGGCTGTAGAATAAGAACACCTCTCAATCGCTCACTCACTCAGTCAATCCACAACAACAAAAGAAAAATTCTACTTTAAACAGAAATTTTTCAAAAGGAAGCTCACATGAGAGAACAAGAGTTTGCTTATGCCTCCCCCCCCCCCCAAGCCTGCCCTGCTGTCTGCTAGGTCCTTTGCTCAAGAACAGTTTTCCGCTCCTACACTAAGGCTACCCACCCAGAGCGGTGAGTGCCTGCATACCAGGCAGGCCTCAAGGTCCCCCACAAGGGAGCCCGGGCACCTTCAGCTTGTGCTGCAGGGTCTCCTGTGCTCTACTGGACCCCACCCTGCCTGTCACGTTCTTCCTTTTGTCCCCGGCTCATTGGGCTACCAGGCGTCCCTGTTTAGGCGCTGAGGAGTTCCATCTGGACGGAACCTTCATCTGGCGATGGATCGAGATAGAGACAGAGACCCAAATTGGAGCACTGGACTGAGCTCTTAAGATCCAAATGAGGAGCAGAAGGAGGGAGAACATGAGCAAGGAAGTCAGGACCACGAGGGGTGCACCCACCCACTGTGACAGTGGAACTGATCTATTGGGAGCTCACCAAGGCCAGCGGGTCTGGGACTGAATAAACATGGGATGAGACCGGACTTTCTGAACATGGTGGACAATGAAGACTGATGAGAAGCCAAGGACAATGGCACTAGGTTTCGATCCTAATACATGAACTGGCTTTGTGGGAGCCTAGCCTGTTTGGATGCTCACCTTCCTGGACCTGGATAGAAGTGGGAGGACCTTGGACTTCCCGCAGGGCAGGAAATCTGGACTGCTCTTCATTCTCGAGAAGGAGGAGGAATGGAGTGGGGTGGAGGGAGGAGAGGGGAAGGGGAGGGGGGAGGGGGGATGTGTGGGAGGAGGGGGAGGGAAATGGGAACGGGGAGGAGGCGGAATTTTTTTAACAACTAAAAAAATAAACAAAAAATAAACAACAACAACAAAAAAGAGTTTGCTTATAAGCTTCCTCTTGCCCTGCAGAGATACTTAGAGTCCTTGCAGTTGAGAAGGAAGCTTCCGCTTATATTTGTTAACCAAAGTGCAAATTGCTCCCTCCGGACGGGAGGCTAAAAGAGGGATGGGATTCCTAAAATAGCTGACCTATTCTTCCTTAACTCTAGCTTATGTCATCAACTTTTATGTATTTTGCTCAATTCCCCTTCATTTGTATTCATTTTCACTAACTCTTCCCCAAGACAAGGTTTCCCTGTAGCCCTGGCTGCCTCTAACTCAGAGGTCCGCCTCCTCTGCGTCTCCAAGAGCTGGGAGTGCTCCACCACCACCTGGCTCAATTTTACTTTTAAAAACTCTACACAAATGCTTGTAGAAACATTCACTCAGAGTGTTTGCTTTCATCCGATACATTTGTTCTCGTACTTTCTCTAAAATACTTCAACTTCACTCTTGTATCTGTTAAAAACCAAGAGATTCTTCCACATTAACACAGCACCACTATTACACCACAAGTGCTGAACACTGGTGAGAAAATAGAATCCAGACAGTCATGGGGCTGGAGAGATGGCTCGGTGGTTAAGAATTCTTGCTGCTCTTCCAGAGGACCCAGGTTCAGTTTTCAGAACCACAGCAGGCAGCTCACCCACAACTGCCTGTAACTCCAGCTCCAGGGAAGCTGATGCCCTCTTCTGGCCTCTATGAGCAGCCCCCCAACAGGTACAACCCACACACATATACTCATATTTTTTAAACCTACTGTTCAAACAACCCTATTAAATGCCACCTTTCCAAAGTAAATTTTTTAAATCCCATGATTTAATCAAGAATTTTATACTGTGGCTAGAGAGTAGCTCAGTGTTAAAAGCATTGCTATTCTTGTAGAAGACCCAGGTGCAGTTCCCAGCACCCACACTGGGCACTCGTAATTGCCTGCAATTCCAGCTGCAAAGGCTTCAACACCCTCCAAGGCCACCAAGCACAAACACGGTACATGTACACACATGCAAGACCTCATACATACATATAAAATATTTTAAATTATACTTATCAAATAAATGTTCTCCTGTTTAAATTCATTCAGTGGCTCCTTGTATAGATTTGTTTCTGAATGCCTTGTAGGTCTCCTCTTTCACTCCTGAAGGTAAACTCCAGCTATATACAAGGATATGCCCTTCTTAAACAAACTACACATCCTGTTCCTATGTCTAGAAACCACACCCTGAATTCCAACCAGCCTGCTGCTCCTTTACCAAAGCCCCATTCGTAAGTCAAGATCACCTCACTTTTGGGGTGGGGTATTCCTCTATGTGGACTTACTTATACTCCTGTACCCCTTAAGACAAGATCACCTCACTTTGGGGTGGGGTATTCCTCTATGTGGACTTACTTATTCTCCTGTACCCCTTAAGTCAAGATCACCTCACTTTTGGGGTGGGGTATTCCTCTATGTGGACTTACTTATACTCCTGTACCCCTTAAGCTCCCACACTGTGGCATTTATCACTCTGCAACAGTACTATCTGTTGACCTGCTAGGCTCCCTAGTGTTACGAAGCATTTATGAGATAGACTACTGTAAGACTCGGCATTCCATGACACAGTACAGTAACTCACACGGAAAGACGAGGCAAAGTTTGTGAAATGAGTTTGAAAACTCCATCATTAGCATGTTGAGGTTGCTAATGGGAAAACGGAAACTGGGGGAAATAAGCAAAGAGATGGAAACTAGGGGGAAAGGGGATGGTACAAATAAAAAACACTAGACAGAAACAATGTCTTTGTGCTGATGAGCAGAATTTATACACCGAGGGAAAACATCAGTGAGTCTAAAGATATGTCAACACATACTTTCTAAGCATAAACACAAAACAATGGAAAACAGCCAAGCTATGAGACAATACTAAAGCATATGATACATAGATATTATGAATACAAATGGGTTACCAAAAGGAAAAGTATTTTAAGCAATAATATATAGGAATACTATAAACTGATAACAGATCTGGTCACAACTCTAAAAAGCTCAGAGAACAGAATGTGTGTGGGGGTGGGAGGGGGACACACAAACATGGCATACCAAAAATAAAAAGAAGGCTGGCAAAAAACCAATACCATATCTCTACAGAAAAAAGCAAAGAACTATAGTCATCTTTAAAGTAACCACAGATATAAAACAGTGCAGGGAGTGTCTGCCTGAAGAAGAAAACACTAATCCAGAACCGTCTATCCATTTTCAACAGTGATGGACACAGAGAAATTCAAACAAAAACTGAGGGAGTTTATCAAACAGATCTTCCTTCAAGCAATGGTAAGACCTCAGTTGGTCATGGTGGTATACTCCCATAAATCCCAGCACTTGCAGTCAGAGGCAAGAAGATCTGAAGGCGGTCACCAGCCTGGTATAGGGTAAAGGGTCAGCCAAAGAAACACACCTGACCTTGAAACCAGAGAGATTAAAAAAAAAAACCCACCTTGACCATGACACCAGAGCCAAAGAAACACGCTCTGCCCCTGACCAACTCAGCAGGAAAGCCAATTAATCCCTCAACACAAAATCCAGCCAATCTCTGAGCTTGTGCAGGCTCAGGGATTAAAACTGGACCAATTTCCACCCTGAAAATTCTTCACCCTGGAAAAACTCCACCCCTAAGAAGCCCTATATAAGCTTCGTACTTATTGAGTTGGGAGCTGCCTTTTTCCACCCTGGCAGAGGCAGACACTCTCCTGGATTCCTCCCTCCCAATAAGTCTCTTGAATAAATTTTGGGTTAAGACCTTCTTCCTCTGAGTGGAGCAGGGCAGAGAAATAATAATTTTCACCAGAGCAGGAGCAAGCTGCTACATTTGGGGGAGGGGGTGGTTCCCCCTTAGCAGGGTGGAGCAGAGAAGCAATGGACATCTCTGAAGGGAAACTCCCTTAGTGGAGTGGAACAGAGAAGAATGGACATCTCTACAAGGAAACTCTCAGCAGAGCGGAGCAGAGCTGAGCTGTAGTGGCTTTCTCAGAGAGGAGCAGGATAGCTACACTCCTGCAGGGAGACCATCCCCCCCACCAGAACACAGCTATACCTTCTGACAGCCAGAATAACTTTCCTTTATGAGTTGTAGGTATAGCCTGGCTTTTGACGGCCAGGACGCCTTTCCCTCCAGAGCTGTAACACCTACAGGTATAGCCTGCCTTCTGACAGCCAGGATAACTTTTCCTTCCAAGCTGTGTTATAACCTTTCTCTTCAGAGCTATAGCACTAACATTTTGATGCCGAAACCCAGGACTGACTACCTCCCTAGCTATCTACCATCTCTTTTCCTCTCAGTTCATCGGGATCTCCAATGGGTGACTCAGAGCATCCTTACCCTCCAGGGCCAACTAGACTCACTGGGCCACTAAGTGCTACAAAATTGGTAAGGATAAGATTCACTAAGAACAGAAAGAGGAGGTCTTTGTCTATTCCTCAGGGAGGAATGTTGCTTCTATGTCAACCAGTCAGGTATAGTAAAAGACAAGATCCAGCAACTCCAGATGAATCTCCAAAAATGTAAGAAACAGCTGTATACCTCAGGCTAGTAGCTCATTGACAGTCCAACATGGAATTGGATACGGCCCTTCTTAGCCCCCTTTCTCCTGCTTGTCTTAATCCCACTAGTTGCACCCTGCCTGATAAACCTCTTGTCTAGATTTCTTCAAAAACAGATCTCTAACCAGAATTTTAATCAGTTGCTATTACAGGATTACTAGTCCCTAGCTACAGAGATTACAGGATTACTAGTCCCTAGCTACAGAGATTACAGGATTGCTAGTCCCTCACTACAGAGCCAGAGGCCAGGGACTGCCAATTATACCGACAGTGAAGATCAAGTTCACCCAAAGGACTTTGAGGCCCTGACTGAACAGGAAATAGTCTAATGATAGCATTGCCCCCTTTCCCATGACCCGACTGTTTATAAACAATTTATAAACAAATAGGGGAATGTAAGCCCCCTTAAGCCAGACAAGTAGCCAGGCCCCTCGCCCAAGGACCTCTAACTGCCAGATTCCACCTACAGAACACTCTTAACTCCCCTTAACTGCTAGACCCTGCCCCTACTCTACAGAGTAAAAAGCCCAATCTCTGAATAGGAAATCTCGCCAATCTCCACCCTGAAAAGATCCACCACCCCCTTCCCAAGTAACTCATACAAGTCCTTCCTGTTCAGTCTGCTGCTCTTTTTCGCCCAAGCAGAGGCAGCCACCCTCCTGTTTTTCCTCTCCCAACAAATCTCTTGTGTGAGGTTTGTTGTGCAGTGTGACTTCCTGGTATTCCTTGGCTTCCAGCTGCCAGGAAACCTTTCCCTCCAAGCTGTAATGCTCACAGTAGTGACGGGCAGATGACAACGGGAAACCACATGATGGGACAATACAGGTCAAAGAAAAAATTTCCTCGGGTCCTTCAGTAACTGATCGAGAGAAAACTGCTTATTTCAAACAACAGTGATATCAATGTATTAGCTAATTATAGCACAGGGATGAATGACATCAGTGACCAATGTGCACAAAATGTGGGAAGGAGACGTAAGACCACTCAGTAAAACAGCTCCTGTGCTGGGAACAGGACAAGGCGGCTCTGCTTCAAAGTAAACCAAGATGAGTTAAAAAATACATATTGAAAATGCAGGGCAATACTCTTATGTTTTTAAAGAAAATATAAATCGGGGCTGGAGAGATGGCTCAGAGGTTAAGAGCATTGCCTGCTCTTCCAAAGGTCCTGAGTTCAATTTCCAGCAACCACATGGTGGCTTACAGCCATCTGTAATGAGATCTGGCGCCCTCTTCTGGCCTTCAGGCATACACACAGACAGAATACTGTATACTTAATAAATAAATATTTTAAAAAAAGAAAATATAAATCAAAGAGTAAAACCAGAGATTACTTATGAAGATCAAATAAAGGAGCTAGAAAAGGAAAACAGGAGCCAAAGAAAAAACAAACAATTAGAAAGGTGTAGGGTAAAGGGCCAGCCAAAGAAACCCACCTGACCCTGAAACCAGAGCCAGTGAAGGGAACAAACCCTGGCCCTGAAACTGTAGGACCATATTATACAGGCCCATATTTCTACACTGAATTTGGAATGAATGAGTAAAGATCTTTTCCCATTCTATAGGCTGATATTATATCTTAATGGCTGTGTCCTTCGCTTTGCAGAAGCTTCTTAGTTTCGGGACATCTCGTTTACTTACTGTTTCTCTCAATGTCTGTGCCACTGGGGCCATATTTGATGTGCCAGTGTGTAGTAGTAGGAGCGGCGGGGCTGCGTCCCCGGCACCCGGCCGCCCACATGGCTAGCTCTAGCTTATGCCCCGAAATAATTACACCGAAACTGTATTCTTTTAAACACCGCTTGGCCCATTATATCTAGCCTTTTCTCGGCTAACTCTCGCACCTTGACTAGCCCATTTCTTATAATCTGTGGAGCCCACGAGCTGGCTTACTAGGAATGATCTTAACCTGCGTCTGCCTGGAGTGGTAGAATCATGGCGACTCTCTGACTCAGCTTCTTTCTCCCCGCATTCTGTTCTGTTTACTCCTCCCACCTATGTTTTAACCTATCAGGGCCAAAGCAGTTTCTTTATTGCTTAACCAATGAAATCAACAGATTGATATATGACACTCCCACATCACCAGTGCATTCAAGTGTACTTCTAACTTTTCTTCTATGAGGTTCAGTGTGGTTACTTTTAGATTGAGGCCTTTGATTCATTTGGATTTCAGTTTTGTGCCAAGTGATAAATATGGATCAATTTTCATTCTTCTATATGTTAATATCAAGTTATGCCAGCATCACTAGTTAAATGTGCTTTCCTTTTTCCATTTTCCTATCAGTTAGGCAGTCTTGCAACTTAAAAGGAAGATAGTTTACAAACCTAATTAGATACGCAATGGCTAAAGCCTTAATTATAATATTCTTATGGGAGCTCTTGAGCTACAAAGTAAAATTCTTAAAGGGAACAATGACCCAATTTCCAATAGAGAGCTTACAAAAAACTATAGACAGGTACTCAAGCAGGTAGAGTATATTAATCATGATTCAGCTATGGCAAGTATGTATGATAAGTACAAAACTTATTCTACAGCAGTTTTACGAAAAAACAGAAAGTTTTTATGGCTGCATCTTCCTGTTTTTGCTAGTTAAGAAATTAAACTCTTAATTTGAAGCAGTAGCTCGTCAGTACAGAGGAGCAAGGATGGACCTAGGAGATGATTTAGCAGAGAACTGACTATGGTCGCTGTTCCTTATACTACGCAACAGATTAACTGATAATTTTAAGATAGTGATTCTTGGGCAATTGTGTGTGCTCAATTAAAAAGCCAAAGTAATAATGTTTTCCCAGCTGACCGCTGCTGCTATTCACACAACTATATTTTGTGTTGCCTGGGAAAGAGGTATTAATTCAGTCTACATGACAGAGCAGGCATAGGTAGGAAGACGACAAAATGGGCATAGACAGGTGTGGCCGTGACCACAGTCATTCTCCTGGTTACTTAGGAAACAGAGTGCTAATGAACTTCCCCCTCAGTTTATGCTTTGGTATAAAAGCTGTTTGGAGAATAAACGTGGGTGAATTTTCTGGATGTAAACTCAGGATTCCATGAGGGATCCCTGAAAACTCCCTCCTGATAAAATCATGTGAGTTGTGTCCGGGACCACAACATGAAACCAGAGCCAATGAAAGAAACACACTCTAACCCTGAAACCAGAACCAAAGAAACCACTCAATCCTGAAACCAGAGTCAAAGAAACACACTTTGGCCCTGGAACCAGAACAGAAAAAAAAAATACTTTGTTGCTATAACCTGAGCCAAGTTTGCCCTGACCAACTGAGGATAAAACCAACCAATCCCTGAACACAAAATCTAGCCCCCCTGAGCTTGTCCAAGATCCAGGAGATTAAAATTTGACCAATTCCCACCCTGAAAATCTTCTCCTTGGAAAAAATCTCCACTCCTAAGAAGCCCTATATAAGCCCTGTGCCTGTTCAGTTGGCAGCTGCCCTTCTCCACCCTGGCAGTCAGCAGCTCTCCTGGATTCCTTCATCCCAAATAAATCTCTTGAAAGTTTTGGGTAAAGCAGAATCTCTGCTAGGAAACTTTCTTTGTAGAGTGGAGCAGAGAAGCAATGGACGCCTCTGCTGGGAAACTCCCTTAGGAGAGTGGAGCAGAGCTCAACCGCTCCAGACTCTCTGTTCCAGAGTAGACGGATTGCCACAGAGATGTGCAGAGAGACCATCCCCCTCCAGGACACAGCTTGTCAGGAAGTCAGCCCTCCTCCTCACAGCTGCAGGTATCCAGGATCCCTTCCCTTCACAGCTGGAGGTACTGCCTGACATCCGACAGTCAGGGTGTCTTTCCCTCCAGAGCTATAACACACACTTAGAAACAACGACCATACCAATAGTAATAAGCATTATAATAAATGTAATGGTCTGTCCTGTCCCTTTTAGAGACAAGCAGTGCCCACTCCCTCCCCACCGACCTCTCTCCCTTCCCCACCTTCTCTCTCTCTCTCTCTCTCTCTCTCTCTCTCTCTCTCTCTCTCTCTTTCTCTCTCTCTCTCTCTGCTTCCCTCTCTGCTCTTTTCCCTTCTCCTCAGAACCCACTAAGTAAATAGCCACTTTCTCTGCATGGCACGCCAAATAGGTCTCTGTCTCTCACCCGCCATGCAGCTCCCTGCCTGGGACCAGCTGCCTTCATGGCCCGCTGCCCACTGCTGCCACTCGGGGGGGACCTGCAGCATTTCTGCCACTGCACCCCTCGGGAAACCACAGTGTTTTGTCTAAACCATAACAACAAAGGTCTTTTAAAAACATGATTAAAAGTTATTTTCTTTTTAATTATTACTTAGGCTGTGCATGCACACTGGAGGTCAGAGAGTGTCAGACCCCTGTGGCTACAGCTACAGCAGTGGTGAGCTGCCTGATGTGGGTGCTGGGAATCAAACTCAGGTCCTCTGCAAGAACAGCATGTGCTCCGAACCACTGAGTCATCTCTCCAGCCCTAATTATGGTTCTAAATGCTATTTCTCCCTGAGCCATCTTTCCGCCCTAATTATGGTCTTAAATACTATTTCTCATTAAGAGAAATTGGGACACCATGCATAAAATACTGACTTCATGCCTAGAGCAGGAAATGTTCAAAAATAAATAGCTGGGTGATAACACAAATAGAGGAAATTATAAAAATCTATTGGGGACTCAGAAGCCACCTTGAAGGGTTATTGAAAATAAGAAGTTTGAACTTAAGATAGGAAGTAATTGCAAAAACTTGAAACACTAGTATGTTGAAATCAATGAGTATATAATAGTAATACAAACAAAAGCTTAGGAAGAGATGCCAGAGGCTAGCTGGAAAATGGCTCAGTGGTTAAGAGCACAGGCTGCCCTTGCAAAGGGCCCAGGTTCAGTTCCCAGCACCCACACTAGATGGCCACAAGCACCTGTAAATACCTAGTTCCAAGGGATTGGACTATGGCCCCTGAAGGCACTGCATACACTTGTGTGCACAAAGGCAAGTAGGCAATCATAAATAAATCTCTGTGAGTTCCAGGCCAGCCTAGTCTACAGAGCAAGTTCCAGGGAAACCTGTTACACAGTAAAACCCTGTCCTGAAAGAGAGAGAGAAAAACAGACAGACAGACACACTTTAGAAACAATTCAATGTCCCTAAATCCTATAATGGGGGGGGAGTCCATGTATTCTCTTTCTCTTATACAAACTGTCTCTAAATAATTGAGGAGGGATTTTTCTTTCTTTAGGAAAATATTTTAGTTTGTAAAGGCAGAAGAAATAATAGTGACAATGACAGTCCAATCATTACTTTTTTTGTTGAGTCTTGCCATGTAGCCCAGGTTAATCTAAAACGGGTCATCTCCCTGCCTCCATCATGTCCAGCTCTTTCTGTTCTGTTTACCAGATGTCTGAAAACCAAAACTGAAAAACCTCCTTTTTGTTGCCCATCTCAGCCCCTCCGTGGCTCCACCGATCTCTCATTGTCCCCTCCGTGGCTCCACCAATCTCTCATTGTCCCCTCCGTGGCTCCACCAATCTCACTGCCCCCCATCTCAGCCCCTCCGTGGCTCCACGGATCTCTCTCTGTCTTTCAGTACCTTCCTAGTCCCGCCTTTTCATCTGCTCAGTTCAGAACTGTCAGTTGGGGCTGCGGGGGCGGGGTGTGTGTGTCATGGCCCAGCGGGAGGGCACTTGCTCTTGCAGGTTGGATTCCTAGCACAAACACAGCTCTCAATGTCCAGAGGACCCAAGGACACTGCACACACATGATGCACAGGCATACATGCAGATAAAACACCCACACACATAAAATAAAAATAAAGCTTTTTTAAAAGTCCACACTCAGAAAATACAATAACTCATTTTAACACAAGGCTTCCCGGTTCTCTTTCACATCAGTCCTGCTGGCTTCAAGTGCGGATCTGGGTTTGTGTTGGCTTTGCTTTGCTTTGCTTTCTCTTCAAACCCCTAACACCTCTTTCCAGTCTCTCAGCTGGGTCAGGCTGGGTCTTCTTCAGCTGACTATAAAGTTGAAGGAGTGTGGAGAAAAAGCTTGCAGGATCTCATCAACCACCTGCTTGCTGGCCTGTCTCTTGTCCAGTTGCTTCTGCCTTCTCTCTTCCTACTAGTGTGAGCATGTTCCACGCTAAGGTGTACTCTGCCATCTGACCCTATCAGCTCTGTCTCGTTAAGCACATACACATTCCTCCCTCGGTTTTTTTTATAGTTCTTTCATCCTGCATATTTTGATTTTGGGGGTGTGGGGAGGTAGATTTCTTAAGAACTATCTGGATTTGTTTTCTCCAGTTTTTCTTCTCTAGTTCTCGTTGGCTTCATAATCCACTGAATTTTTTCAGAGCCACCAATGAATTTTATGTTGCTAAATTCAATGACTCTTTATCTTCAGTACCCTATCTGTAGTGCTTGACAGTTTTCATTAAGATAGACTCGTTTCTAACACATCCGCCTCATTTCCTCTGACTTTTCTAGCTGGTCTCTGTCAGACATTGTTGCTAATTCTCCACTATCCCTCAAATGTCAATCATTAGAGTAACACCCAAATCAGTTCTTCACCTCTGTCTTTTTCCATCCACTCTAAGTGATCTCATTTATCCTTCGGATTTTCAGAATTATTTATATGCTGATAATTTCCCATTCTAGGTCTCTTGAACGTCACACTTGTATATGCAGCTGCCAACGTGACATCACACTTTACACACTGTATCCCAAACTAGAATCTCATTAGCGCCTTGAGTAAGACTTGCCTCCATTCTCAAGAACTGATTCTTAGCCAGGCAGTGGTACCGCACACCTTTAACCCCAGCACTCAGAGGCAGGTGGATCTCTGAGTTGGAGGCCAGCTGGCCTAAAGACTGAGCTCCAGGATAGTTAAGGCTACACAGAGAAACCTTGTCTCCAAAAACCAAAACAACAACAACAAAATCAAATTCTTTTCTTTTGACTTTAAATATATATTTATTGTTTGAGAAAGTCTTTGCCAAATATAAAATGGCTGTTGTGACTCTGAAAAAGTTTTGCAAAAGTGAGGTTAAAATGGGATACACACTTGCTTGGTATAGTGATATACACCTTTAATCACAGTGCTTGGGAGTCAAAGACAAGTGGGTCTTCATGAGTTCAAGGCCAGCCTAGTCTTAAAAAATCAAATTCTAAACCTAATCAACACTGAACTACCTTGTTACATTTACATTCTGCATCAATTCTGCTTGAGCACCGGAGTGAGAGGCGACATTCATCTCACAAGGACTATTTTAGGTCTCCTAACTGGTCTCTCTGCTCCTTCCCTCTCCGTCCCCGCCCTTTCTGCATTCCTTTTCCAGCTGTTCAGCCTCCAGGGCAGCCAAAGCTGCCACTAAGCAGATAAATTTATTCCCAAAATACTCAGTGTAAAAGCCAAAATCATTACAATGGACTGCAAAGCCCAATTTCCTCTGCGCGCCTCCCTCCACCAAGCTTTCTTCTCACATCTGGAACTAGGCTTCCTCCTTATTTGTTATTTTACCCAGCACCTGCATTTTATCCAAGAAGGCATGAAAACCTCGAAACTTTTAAGCTGCAATTGCCAGGTATGCAGAGATCCTTCCTCAGCTGTACTGGTCCCCACCTGCTTTCCTCCCATCATCTCCTGTATGCAGAGATCCTTCCTCGGCTGTACTGGTCCCCATCTCCTTTCCTCCCATCATCTCCTGTATGCAAAGATCCTTCCTTGGCTGTACTGGTCCCCACCTCCTTTCCTCCCATCATCTCCTCACTGCTCCTGTATGCAGAGATCCTTCCTCGGCTGTGCGGGTCCCCATCTCCTTTCCTCCATCATCTCCTGTATGCAGAGATCCTTCCTCGGCAGTGCGGGTCCCCACCTCCTTTCCTCCCATCATCTCCTCACTGCTCCTGTATGCAGAGATCCTTCCTCGGCTGTACTGGTCCCCATCTCCTTTCCTCCCATCATCTCCTGTATGCAGAGATCCTTCCTCGACTGTACTGGTCCCCACCTCCTTTCCTCCCATCATCTCTTCACTGCTCCTGTATGCAGCGATCCTTCCTCGGCTGTACGGGTCCCCACCTCCTTTCCTCCATCATCTCCTGTATGCAGAGATCCTTCCTCGGCTGTACTGGTCCCCACCTCCTTTCCTCCCATCATCTCCTCACGGCTCCTGTATGCAGCGATCCTTCCTCAGCTGTGCGGGTCCCCACCTCCTTTCCTCCATCATCTCCTCATCATTCCTTTCAACATCCCCTCCCTGGCCTCATCATCTAAAACTAAATATCTGATTCTAAAGATCCTCCTATTTTGACTCTTTTCTTGGTGTTTTTCAGCATCTGATATTTTGGTTCACTTACTTTGTTTATTATCTGGTCCACAGTGATGTGAGTATCATGGTAGCTGAGGAGCTGGTTCTTCTCTTCACTGCTCTATCCCAAGCACCAAAAACTGTGATAGGTGTCCAACATTCAATCAATTTTCAGTTTCTAAAAGGATTCTCAGCAGAGGAAGAACTCTGGAAACAAAAGCAGAAAATAAAACATTACTTTAGAAAAACAAATCACAAAATGCTTGATTTTGGTAACAAGTACTGCAAACTCAATTTAAGTTTTTGTTTGTTTTTCGAGACAGGGTTTTTCTGTGTAGCTTTGGTGCCTGTCCTGGAACTAGCTCTTGTAGACCAGGCTGTCCTCAAACTCACAGAGATCCGCCTGCCTCTGCGTCCTGAGTGCTAGGATTAAAATTGTATTTTATAACTACAAAGTTAATAAAGATTACCATCACTTATAGCATGTATTGCTATCTGGAGTGTATCTCTATTCCAATATTACTGAAATGATAGGGATGAATCTATTATTTTAGTAATATTGTAGGATGTTAGAACCTTGCATTGGGAAGAAAAGTTTAGATTGAGGGAGACTTTAATGAGGATTATTACCGTACCAATTCTACTTCGAAAAGCCTACCCGAGCAGGGGAGGGAGGAAGAAGATACATTGGAGCATTGCCAAACAGTTCTTCATGAACTTGGTTTATAACTTCAAGAGGTTGAGAAGACACAAATTATTCGGGAGACAGCTGTATACCAAGGAAAATGGAAACAGTAGCCATTTGAAATTGTTGATGGCGCTAGGTTAACAACATATTATTAAATGAAACGTGGGCTACGGAACTGTATATATGCGCTTGCTCTTTTAAGCCACCATGCTTGTTATATGAGCACATAATGCAAGTGTTTATATTCACGGAGTGTAAAAACCTAAATTTAACAGGACCTATGTGCCTAGTAGAACTGAATAATTTTTTGTTCTTTGGGCTTTTCTGCATCTTGATATTTGAGGAAGGGCTTTTCTGTATCTTGATATTTGGGGAATGGAGTGGGGGCAGCAAGGCGAATAACACAAAAAGCTTGTCAATACATGAAAATAAATCGTCAAATACTCAGGCGTTGGGGCTACTAATATTTCGTACAGAAACGCATTTTCCATTACTATAAACGACTAAATGGAGCAAACATGGTGTCCACACATCTACACACACAACTCTACCTACCTAACTTCCACCCAGAGAGTTTCTCTTTCATTCGTTATCTCAGTCATGCACATGTGCACCCATGTTCGTAAAGGCACATAAAGGATAACGAGCAAATTGCAGCCACATCACGCCCAGGCCATGGGCGCTGCAAACGGCCGGCATCGCCTCCTCCATCCTCACCGGGCTCCACAGAGCCCCACTCCCACCCAGCACAAAGACTGCCGGCCTCCGGGCTCGCGGCTTCCCGGGAATCACCGCCGAGCCCGGTCACCGGCTGCGATCCCACATCCCACCGCCGCCCAATGCTCACAGCCCGGGGGGACTACGAGCCGGCGCAGCGAAGGCTGGCGGGGGAGAAGCGCCACAAACCTGGGTCCGTTAGAAGCTGGGTAGCACTTCCCAGAGGGCCCCGCGGCTCGCCGGGCGGGCCTGGCCTCCGGTGAGCGAACCGGGAGAGTGCCCAGGTGAGGGCGCCCCGCTCCAGGAAAGGGATCGGCTTAGGCCTGCACCGGCCCTGACGGCCCAGCGTCTTTGGGGCAGCGGCTTCCCTCCGGCCTGGTTTTAACAGCCCGGGTCTGCGGCTTGCAACTGAGAAGAATCAGAATGGGTCCGCCGCTTTCTTGCTCCGCACTACATTTCCCAGAGGCCTTCGCGGCCCGAGATTTGTCGCTCACCCAAAGGAAAAGCAGTCCCTGCTCCTGCTGAGAATCTCAGGGTTAAGAAGTCTGGTCTAAGCAGGAAGCACGGTTGAGTTTATTCAGTTCCTACGTGTCTGGTCGTCCAAGAAAGCCTTTCTCTCAAGGTCTGGCATTTAGACAAAAGCCCCCATTCCCTCAGAGGTTTGAAGAAAGTTCTTACTTGCTAGAAAGGGAGTCATTCTCCTTATCTCTAGCAAGAGAAACTTGTGGCTCTTCCATTTTAACACTTCACTACGGGGCCTTTTGACTTGCCAAGGTCAATGCTGGGCTCCCTGCGGAGCAAGAAAGAGGCGGACCCCTTGGGAAGAAGCGTCGCGGGCAAGATCTTCAGAGTTAAATGGAAAGGGGAGAAAGGAGGCACATGAGCTGGGGTGGGGCTTGTGAGCAGGACCTGAGGTTCCGCGCCTTTCAAGACTGCATTTGCACCTTGACCCTCCTCTCCACATCTTTTCCCTTGCTGTCCACACCTTTTATTCTTTGGTAATATAATTACAAATCAGATCAGGCAACTTTCCAGCTGCTTACTGGGCAGTGCACATCTTCTTTGGAGAAACGTCTATTCAAATTCACCGCTCTCTTTAAGTTGGTTGTAATTGTTTTATTGGCTGGAGTTTTTCATATTATTTTATATATTTATTTAAACCCTTAACAGGAGTTGGGGGTGTCGTTCGGGTGGTACTTTCCCTTGTGTACAGAAGACCCCGGGATCCATCTCCAGTACCACAAAACAAGCACCTTGAAAAAAAAAACCCTTATAAGATACACTCACCCATGCTGTAGGAGTAAGTTGTCTTTTCATTGTAGCAGGCTTTTACCTTTAGGCAACCAACCTGCTCCCAATCACGACACGGAGACTTATTATTCATTATAAATGCATGGCCTACCTTAGGCTCGTTCCTGGCTAGCTCTTTTAACTTGACTAGTTTCTCTTTGTCTACCTTTTGCCTCGTGGCTTTTTACCTTTTATTCTTTCTGTCTAGCTTACTTTCCTACTGTCTCCAGGTCTGGCTGATGGCTGCCTGACTTCTGCCCCGGGCCAGTCCCTCTCTTTCTCCCTCATTCTGTCCTGTCTTCTCAAGCCTACATTTCTCCTCGTACTTATTCTTTCTGCCCACCAGCCCCACCTATCCCTTTTCGGGCTCGGCCATTCAGCTTCTTATTAGACCAATAATCAAGTGCCTTAGGAAAGCAAGGTAGAAACAGCAACACATGTTTTCATAATTTAACGAATGAAGTATAAACAAATGTAACACAGCCTTACATTGTTAAATGCAGCAGAAATAAAAGTAAAACACCTTCACATAATATTCAAAGCAGAAACAAATGTAACACATCTCGGCCCAGTCAAAATAATATTCCACCATATTTCACTTATTGATAATACCCTTTGATGCACAAGGTGTTTTTTTTTTTTAAACCCTAACCCCCTTTGGGTTTTTGAGACAGGGTCTCCCTTTGTAACCCTAGCTCTCTGGAATTCGCTGGCCAGGACAGCCTCAAACTCACAGAGATCCTCCTGCCTCCACTTCCTGAGTGCAGGGATTAAAGGCCTGTGCCACCACTGTCAGGCCAGGTTTATTTATTTCTATTTTCTGTGTATTTTGCCTCCAGGTACCTATACACCAGGTGCATGCAGTTCATGGAGAGACCAGAAGAGGGCATGGGATTCCCTGGCACTGGAGTGACAAGTGGTTGTAAGTCACTCCATGTGATTGCTGGGAATTGAAGACAGGTCCTCTTCAAGAGCAGCAAGTACTCTTAACTACAAAGTCATCTCTCCAGGCCTTGCTTCAGGTATTACAGCGTACATATTTCCTTTATCTTTGTATTTAAGCGACATTATTTTACTTCACATAGAGTGTAGAACTCTAAGCAATAGTTTACTTCTTTTTTCCTTGTCTAATAGAAGCTTCTTGAATTTGCCATTGCTTGCTTTGTGGACCAGACTGGCTTCAAGCTCACAGAAATCAGGCTGCTTCAGCTTCTAGGTACTGATATTAAAGGTGTACACCACAATGCCCAGCCCTACTCCTTATTATTTTTTTTTAACTTTTGTTTTCTGGCTTCTAACCAGACACTACAGAGGAGAATCCTATACACAAAAATATATCCATCGTTTTAAACCTTCAACATCTGCCACACTCGTCTTGTTCTCAACACAGCACATCTAAACATCACGAATATTATACTGAGAACACTGTCACACAGTGATCACAGAAATGTATGCCTAACCTAGCACATCCTGTTTTCCACAGTTACACTCGGAGAAACATACACAAAGACACAGAAGGTCTGCTATTTATTCTCAAAATCCCAGTTGTGAGTTGTGAAAGGATTTTTTTCCTGAAGAAAAATGCTATGTGTTCAAATGAAGTGTAGAGTCAGATAAAAAAGATACTGAGGGCATGGCAGAGTGGCAAAGTGCTTGCCTGGTGTGCTTGGGGATCTGGGCTCCATCCCCCAAAAAAGATCTATGGAAGGACAAGAGAAATGGCTCAGCAATTAAGAGCACTCTGGGGACCGATGCCCTCTTCTGGCCTCTCCTGGCATACTCCTGGCGAACATTCATAAATGTAGGCAAAAACGCATGCAAAGTAAAAATAAATACATACATACTTTAATTTATTTTATGTGCATGGGTGCTCTGCTTGCATGGATGTCTGCATGTGGTTTGGCCGCGGAAAGCCAGTGATAGAGACATTGGGACTGAACCTGTCTGTGCAGAGAAACACCTTGGTGCTACTGCGCTTTCCGTCCGAACTACATTTCCCAATGGCCCCAGCGGTAGCTGGGCCGTCGCCCCTTTGTGTCCTCCAGGATCCCAGGCAACAGAGGTTCTTCTTTCCCGTCCCTTTCCCCCTGAGGCTAAATTCCCTCAACCTGAGGTCAGAGGGTTTGGAGATTCCAGAGCCTTCCAGGAAGAAACGGAAGGGAATCTTCCCGCAGTTGGTTCTGCCGGAGTGGAGTGGGCCGGGGAGTGGCCCGCGCGCGTCTCTCGGACACCGGTCATCAGGCACTCTGGGTGACCCTCGGAACAGGACAGTTTTGGCTATGGTACGGCGACACTGTCACCTGATGTGCGAGTCCACTCTGTGACGGGGTGCGAGTGAATCCACATCTGATACTTTTCTCTTTAATCCCTTGTGCACGGACGTGCAGCTTCTTTGTGACTAGAGCGTGAGACCTTGTTCATGATGCCAGCCTGTGGTACCCGAGTGTTTGAGAATTGGGAGTGTAGGAGAGGGTGAACATTTGATACTGTTTACACACAGGGCCTTTAACCGTGGCATATGTGTGGCAGTGGCTGGCAATGTCGTCTTTGAGACTTTGGGTATGTGAGGGTCTTGAGACTGTCAGCCAGTGTCTTTTTTGTCAAGCTAGTCAAGTGGTGACAGCATGCTACCAAGTTTCTGAATCACTCTCCTGTTGTGCAGAAGAATGGTCAAGTTCAGCAACTTCATTTAATCTTAATGGCTTATTTATTCGAGCTGTATCTTTAATCAATCGTATTTCTCTTTGTTTGTAATCTCTTCGTATTTGCTGCCCAAGTAACAAATTGGAAAGGACTTAGGCATGAATTATATTGGATGCAAATAAATTGCTAGGTCTCCATCAATGCTGTTATTGGAGGGAAGGTTGCAGCAGGAGGGAACAAACTCCTAAAATGGTAGGTAACTCAGGATGCTGAGAGGAACACCTGATTATTCACGTTCTTTCCCTATCTCAGTTATCGGGGCTTGCCAGTTCTTAAGAGAAGAGTCGAGAGGAAAAAAAGAATGGCTCTTGGCTTCTCAAGATCGTGTGTTAGGTGAGGTGGTGTGTTCTTCCTTTCATTGCCTTCCTGCTTTCAAAGTGAACAGGCATCAACTTTTCTTCCTGAACCCATTTCAGGAGCCAGCAGGTGGCATCCACAGCCCTTGGGTGGGATTCCCAATTCTCCGATCCCTGGCTAGCTCATTTGACCGCATCTAATTTCTTTCACTCTGTGGGAAATTCTTTCAGTCAGCTCACGCGTCCTTAAAATTTTTAATTTAAATTTTTCGGCCTTTTCAATAGTTTTTTTTTTTAAGTGTATGTGTGTTTATCCATGAGTGTGTGCCAGGTGTGTGGCACTGCCCGCAGAGCCCAGAAGAGGGAGTCTGATCCTCTGGTGCTGGCGGTACAGGCACTGGGAGGCGCTGACCTGGATGCTGGAAACTGAATTTGGATCCTCTGAAAGAGCTTACCAATGTTGTTAACTATGGCCCACCTCCCCACCCCTATATACACTGTGGGGAGGGGTTGAAACAGGTTTCTCTCTGTAGCCTTAGCTGTCCTGGAATGCACTCTGTAGACCAGGCTGGCCTCGAACTCATGGGGATCTGTTGTGGTAATTTTGTCAATGTGGTCTGATGTTCAGTGAAGTCAGACATTGATTCAAGAGGCAGGGTTCACAGAGAGTCCCCCAGTGGGGAGAAAGGCCTCCAGTGAAGTGGGCCTCTCTTGGCCTGGGGGTGGGGAGGACAGTGACGGTGTGTGTTGCAGTTGTCGTGTTTGTCTCAAGGTTATTCTTATATTTGTCCTGGAGTTTTATTATATAGTAAACAGCAAAAGAAATCACGATAGAGATCCGCCTGCCTCTGCCTCCCAAGTGCTGGGATCAAAGGTGTGTAGCGCTATATATGTTTTTAATGTGTGCTCCTACACATAGGTTCCCTCCTCCTAGCATGCCATTCCCCCACATACAAGATAAAGGCCAGATTAATTCTATTTACTTCCAAGCATTCACAGATCAACAAACTTTAAGTTCCTGTTGACATTGGGTACCGCAGGATGTAGTCTCGGGCCTCTTCCTCCTTCATCCACACTCACTGATTTGGTAATGTCATCTTGTCTCATGGCTTGTATATGAGTATGTGTATGTGTATGCCCACAGCTGCCAGACTATATCTAAACCTTTTTATTTTCATAAGGGGTTGCTCTGCATAGACCAGGCAGGCTTTGAATTCGCAGAGGTCCACCGGCCTCTGCCTTCTGAGGACTGTGACTGAAGGTGTGCGCCACCACACCTGAGTAGATTGCATCCCTGAACCCAACTTTCATCTCTGACTGCCTACTGAACGTGTTCACGAGGTTGCATAATCACCACCTCAAATGCAAGCATCTTTCAAACTGAGTAAAATCCACGAGTGGGAGAGTGTCATGGTCTGATTCTCAGTTTAGTAGGACCACTCTCCCGCTGTTGATGATAAACAGAATGGGTTGCAGATAAAATGGGGACGTGAACTCAGGAGCTCTTGCTCTTCCATCGCGGAGCGGTTTGTTCAGCCTTTGAATCATAGCTAGAATCAGCCAGCTTTCCGCTGCCGCCACTACTTCTGTTCTGTTCTGAACTGACATCTCTCATGTGGATAGCTGCTATATTCTCCTGGCTTGGCTCTCTACTTCCGTTCTTCCTGCTCCTTTTGGTTTCACCCCCTCTCTCTGACCGTGATTGACTCCTTAAACTTAAAATTCTCCTGCCTCAGCTTCCCGAGTGCAGTGATTGCAGATGTTACACGCCGTGCCCAGCTTCTCCTGATATTTTTATTTTTTTGGTTTTTCGAGACAGGGTTTCTCTGTGGCTTTCGAGCCTTTCTCCTGATATTTTGATCACGGTTGGTTGACTCTACATGTGTAGACCATGGAAGCACAGAGGCCAAGTACACTGTCATCATTTGTCAGGGGCCAAATTAATTTCCAATTTGGGATTTAAGCCCTCTTTGAAACTGCAATGCTGTTGCTCAAACCCAGGCCCTTGCACAGGGAGGCAAGCACTCTTACCACTAAGCTATGCCTGCAGTTGACCTTGCGATAATTTTTGTTGATTATATAGATGAACAGCCTGGGAAAAAGAGGGTGAGGGCTGGAGGATGCTCGGCAGTTAAGAGCATATACTGCTCCTGCTCAGGACCTAAATCTGGTCTCCAGTATCCATGTCAGGCAGCTCACAACTGCCAGTACTCCGGCTCTAAGAGGCTTGTGACAGCCTCTTCTGGCCTCCATAGGCACCTGCACTCGTATACACACACAGACATAGACACACAATTAAATCCTTAAAAAGATTTGAAGAACTATGGATGTCATATGTGCATTATTAGATATGAATTTATTTTATGTACATACGTGTTTTGTCTGCATGTATGTATGTGTGCATGTGGTATCTCCAGGTGTTGGAAGAAGGTGTTGGGTCCCCTAGAACAGGATTTACTCACAGCTCTGAGCTCCATGGAGGTGCAGGGAACCAAACCTGGGTCCTCTGCAAGAGCAACAAGGGCTCCTCACTGCTGAGCCACCCCTGCTTCCCTTTCTTTCTTATTATATAGTTTTATATAGACTAAGGGAAACTTCTTGGGGAGCATATGTACCTCACCAACCCAACTGTTAGCAGAAGCAGAACGGGAGCAGTTCCCTTATAACCTCGTGTATTTAAATAAGAGGACTGTTGCTGCATGTTGGGGCCTCTAGAATCCTTTCCTTTCTGAGACCATTTCTTTTCCTCTATTCCTAAACAACAAAAACATGGGCTTTTTATGTGCCCCAGGCTAGCCTAAAACTCGGAGTTTTCCTGCGTCAGCCTCCTAAATGCTGAGCGTTTCAGCCAGTGCCTTTCCTGTGCTGAGCATCACAGCCAGTGCCTTTCCTGTGCTGAGCATCACAGCCAGTGCCTTTCCTGTGCTGAGCATCACAGCCAGTGCCTTTCCTGTGCTGAGCATCACAGCCAGTGCCTTTCCTGTGCTGAGCATCACAGCCAGTGCCTTTCCTGTGCTGAGCATCACAGCCAGTGCCTTTCCTGTGCTGGGCATCACAGCCAGTGCCTTTCCTGTGCTGAGCATCACAGCCAGTGCCTTTCCTGTGCTGGGCAGGTCCTGTACCCCCTGAGCTGCATGTCTAGCCCTTGGTGTGTTGACATAAGGTCTTTCTGTGTACCCAGGCTGACCATAAACTTTCTGTCTTGTTTCTGCCCCTGGGGTGTTAGGATTTCAGGCCTGTGCTGCTCTGCCTGGTTTGAGACAGGTCTGTTGTTGCTGCTGCTGCTGTTGTTGTTGTTGTTTTCTTGGGTTTTACTGTTTTGTTTTGTTTTTTGAGACAAGGTCTTTATTGTTGTCCTTGCTGTCTTGAAACTGGATATGTAGACTAAACTGGCCTCAAAATCATAGTACTTCTACCACCTGAGTGCTGGGATTAAAAGTATGCGCCACCATACCCAATTTATTTTGTTTTTATGGGGACAAAATTGAATCAAATATGAAGAAGGTGGTGGTAGAATACTGCTTAGAATTCACAAAGCCCTTAGTTTGATTCTATGTTACACACACACACACACACACCATACAAAATGTGAAACAAGTCACATCCTTGTCTATTGCTTTGACAACAGGTCACACAGCTTTTGTTTTGGTGAGCTATTAACTTTTGTTTGAGAACACATACATGGAACATTTATTTGGTTCATCAGCAGCGGTCACATAAAGAAAACTGGAGTGCAAATGAATCCCAGCTTAGCCCCAGAGTTTTAAGAACTTTGCCCTGCTCCGGAGACAAGCAAAATTATGAATGAAACTTCTATTTCTCTACACAAAAACTATTTACTCTGCCCAGTCTAGCACAATTCTCCGAGTTGTAGCACGTAACTGTGGGCCATCTTTTATCGCCTTCTTGAAATGTTCAACCCTTCCTTCTTCATTCAAGTGGTCCAGGGAGTATTATTTGGTTTGATTTAGTTTTTTGTTGTTTTGTTCTTCGAGGTTTCTCTGTGTAGCTTTGGTGTCTGTCCTGGAACTCACTCTGTAGACCAGGCTGGCCTCGAACTCACAGAGATCCACCCGCCTCTGCCTCCCAAGCACTGGGATTACAGGCATGTGTCTGGCTGGATCATTGAGTATTTGAATGTCTCATGAGTACCAGTTCTGTTCCATTGTAAAGCGCAGCATCTGTTCTATACTCTACGGTATGTGAACCAGGGAACCAGGCTAGAGAGTTAAAAACACATGCACACAGACAGACAGAGACACGGGGACACGGGTCATTCTTGAAACAAGAATGCCAACTTTATTGTGCTCCAGGGAAGCTTATATAGGGATCCTTAATCGATAACCACACCCCAGCTCTCGGGATCTTTCAGCTGCAGGCCTCACCAGAATCCACTCCCCTGTCATCAGGGTCTCATGCTCAGAGCAGCTGCAGGCACAGGTAAACAAGTTGTTTTGCTCAGTTCACTCCAGCAGGCAAAGGGTCTGAGGAGGCAAAGCAAGTCAAGGGGCCAGGGGTCTGCAGCCCCCAACATCCCATCACTGGGAATGGAGCAGTGAGCAAAACACACTGAATTCGTGGTGCTTACATTTTAGTCATCAGGGGAGGGAACAGGAAATAAATGAAGCAAGCAGAGGGCTGAGTTGTAGCCCAGTGTCTGCCTAGCATGCACTAATCCCTGAGCTTAAACCCAGGACCTCAAAAACCTGGTGTGATAGTGTACACTTGTTATCCCAGCACTTTAGAGTTGGGGCAGAAGGATCAGGAGTTCCAGGTCATCTTCAGCTACACAGAATTTGAAACCAGCCTGGGATACATTAAACTATGTCACAAAAAATAAAGTACAGAGCTGAGGATGTAGCTTACTAAAGAACCTTGCTTCACACATGCAAAGTTCTGAATTCAAACCCAGCACCTCTGATCTGGGGCTGGAGAGATGGCTCAGTGGTTAGGAGCACTGGCTGCTCTTGCAGAGACTGACCACACCCACATTGCCGCTCAGGATATCCAACACCCTCTTGTGGCCTCTGAGGACACTGCATTCACGTGATGTGCAGGCAAAGCCCTCCCACACATAACTTACAAGTAAATATAGTGAGCATAGCCAGAGGAGTAGGGAATTGAGGTGGGTATGTTGTTCTGTGTTGCTCAAGGGGATCAAGAAAGGAGACTCACTCCAGGGTACAGTCTTGGCTCTCTGGCAGCAAGGAAGCCCAGCCTCTGATGGACTGAACCGCCAACTGCTGTTCAGAGCATATTATTGGTTGCCACACAAAGGCCATTTTTTTTGTGTGTGTGTCAAACGACGTCCCTTTGATCTGTGTGTTCTCTGAAGAAAATCACCACACCCCTTATTGTGTGCTGCTTGCCCTTGCTGTGCACTGTTTGCAGTACCCAGTAATTCAAGGTGCTCCAAGGGTGCCAGGCCAGTCTTGTGACCACAGTCATGCAACAGATGGGAAACGCCCTCAGAAAAACAACCTGTGAATCATAAGAAGCGACCGCTGTTCTCTACTGTGATTTCTTTCAGGTCTAAGCACCTCCAACTATCACATCCTCATGTTGTTAGATAGTGAGAAAGGACGGTTTCATTCTAATGTTCAGCCATGACACAATGACTCTGCTAGGTCCCCACTATGTTGGAGCACTGTTCGGAATGATCTGAGAAATATAGGGGCCCCAAGAGGGAACGTGGCTGATGTCTTTGGGGGTGTCATCTCAGAGAGAGCACACCATCCCAGTGCTGGGTAAGCGAGGTGAACGTGGTGAGGGAGGAGGTCATTTCCTTTCATTTCTTTCACTTCAGGAGATGGTGACCTTCAGAGATGTGGCAGTAGACTTCTCCCGGGAGGAATGGGATTGTCTGAATTCTTCTCAAAGGCATTTGTACAGCCACGTGATGTTGGAGAACTACAGGACCCTGGTGTCTCTGGGTAAGTATGTGCAATAGTTTTATGTCAACTTGACACAATCTAAAGTTATCTGAAAGAAGGGAACTTCAATTAAGAAAATGTCTCCATAAGATCAGACTGCAGGGCATTTTCTTAATTAGTGATTGATGGGGGAAGGAGCATCCCATTGTGGGTGGCGCCATCCCTGGGCTGATGGTCCTGGGTTCTATAAGAAAGCAGGCTGAGCAAGCCATGTGGAGCAAGCCAGTAAGCAGCACCCCTCCATGGCCTCTGCATCAGCTCCCGCCTCCAGGATCCTGCTCTATTTGAGTCTCTGCCCTGACTTCCTTCAGTGATGGGCTAAGATGTAGAAATGTAAGCCCTCTGTTTCAGTCACTGTTCTGTTGCTATGAAGAGACATTCTGTCCAAGTCAGCTATTATAAAGCTAAGCATTTGACTGGCGATTGCTTACAGTTCCAGAGGTCCCATTGACATCATGGCAGGAAGCATGGTGGCGCACAGGCAGAAATGGTCCTGGAGAAGTAGCTGAGAATTCAAAAAAAGAAAGAAAAACAAACAAATCAAGAACCTACCAACAGCAACAACAACAACAAAAAATCACAAAAACAAAAATCAAAATGAACAGACAAAATACCATAAGAAAAAAAGCAAAAGCAAACAAAAGGAAAGAAAACTGCTATTGCATTCATTTTGTGGTTGCTAACTCCTGGGCATGGGGCCTGCCCAGCGGTGTGGCTGGTACCAGACGTGCGCCATGGGCTGCTCTCGGCATAACCAAGTCATTTCTTTCCACATGCTTAGGACTTTGCTTTTCCAAGCCAAGTGTGATAGTCTTGTTGGAACAAGGAAAAGAGCCGTGGACAGTGAAGACCGAACTGACAGACAGTTTGTCCACAGGTGAGTGGGGGCCGGACTAGAAAGGCAGAGACCTTTGAAGGTGACAGCTGAATCAGACTCAAGAAAGCATCACTGGGTTCTTTTTTGTGGCATGTTCCTAAATGTTTTAGGCCTAAAAGAGACGTGGGGCTTTCCCGGATATTCTCCCCACTGGCCAACCTTGCTCTCTCCTCCCTCATGCTTCCCTTCTTCCTAATGACTTATTCCATCTGTTTTCCGACTTCTGTTGCTTCTCATTTCATAATTCGCGTCTAGATTTAAATAGTCTTTTCCTGATTTGATGAATGCCATACCGAGAGTAAATGAGGTACCAGGTTCAAATTCTGGTTCTCACGTGTGGTGAAATTCTAGGACAGTCACTTCATCTCTTTGTTTTGTCACCGCTATAACAATGCGTTTGAAGTACCGTGGACTTTTCTGCTGTGTGGTGTGACCTCCACCAGTGGTCTCTCCCCAAGTGCCTCATCTTCTCTATCAGTTCACGCATTCTCATTCCGCTAATCAACACCAACATTGCTCAGCTGCCCTTCAGACATGGTTACCTGCAGCGGCCTCCTCCCCGCCCCCCACCCTGGGGTCCTAGAGTGCTGCACGTGTGCACTAATAACAAGTGCCGGGCGAGCCAGGCGGTGGTGGCACACGCCTTTAATCCCAGCACTCGGAGGCAGAGGCAGGCGGATCTCTGTGAGTTCGAGGCCAGCCTGGTCTACAAGAGCTAGTTCCAGGACAGGAACCAAAAGCTACAGAGAAACCCTGTCTCGAAAAATCAAAAAAAAAAAAAAAGTGCCGGGCGGCAGTAAATATGTGATAGAGCTATAGATGCACAGACAAAAAGGAAACCCACAGAAAGGGTGAGAGAGGGGACTCTGGTAGCGGGAAGACGACAGTCTTTAACAACAGCAAAGATAAGCAGCTGGAGAATATTTGGGGAACAAAGGAATAAGAGCTTGGGTTTGTGGTGCAGAAAGGATTTGCAGACAGACAGGAAACACTGAGGAAACATGAAGGACAAGTATTCTGTCATCGTAAATCCTTCTCTCAAACCCACATCCCACACCGTCTCAGCCAGTGTTTTATGTCCGCAGTCTGTTTTCTGGGAAGACATTTTGATGGGTAACTGTAGTATCAAACGATACAGAATTAAATTTTATGTGTTATTATTAAAGAATCACTCACATAAAGAGACATTATCACATATATGGAGTCTAGAAAGTATTTCATTTTTAAAGTGTGCTTGTGTGTGTGCACACGTGTGTGCGTGCCTTAGTTCCTTTCCTCTTGCTGTGAAGAGACACCATGATCATCTGGAGTTGCAGGCAGTTGTAAGCCTGGGTGCTGGCAGCCAGTTTTGGGTCCTCTGGAAGAACAGTAAGTGCTCTTACTCACCTGGGCCATCTCTCCATCCCCTATATGAAGTTTAAATAGAACAAAAACCCATTTAGTTACTTCTTAGCTTAAGAAATGGATAACTGGGGCTGCTGAGATGTCTCCGTGGGGAGCAACACTTACTTTCAAGCCTGGCAATCTGAGTTCCATCCCTAGGACCCAAATGGTGGACAGAGAGAACTAACTCTAGCAAGTTGTCCTCTGACATCCACATGGTGAGTAGCATGGGCATGCATGTGCATGTGTGTGTGTGTGCGTGCACGCACACACACACACACAAAATAATTTTTTCTGTTGTTTTTTGAGACAGGATTTCTCTGTGTTAGGCCTGGTTGTCCTATAACTTGCTCTGTAGACCAGGCTGGCCTTGAACTCAGAGATCTGCCTGCCTCTGCCTCGAGTCCTGGGATTAAACACATGTGCCATCACTGCCCAGCAGAATAAGTTTAACAATGTAATAAAAATTTTAAACAAGGTAAGAGAAAATTTTATCTGTTGATTATTTTGTACAATTTAAGTTATAATGAAGTAAAACGTAAAATAGACAATTGTCAATGTCATTTTAGGACCTTGATGAACTCTGTACAGATACATGGCTGCTTACCCTTCCTTTTTCTGTAGCACTTAGTACATTCATGTTGGAGGCCTCCAACACATTTAACATGCAACTAAAGTTCCCTGATTGCTTTTCATCTCTGCTAAGGAAATAAGATCCATGAAAGCAGTGGTCATGATACCAGAAGCTTCCACAAGAGCGTCTTAAATCAGATAATTATTTTTCAATGAATGTCCTTCGATGAAGCAATTGTGGGAATGCAGACTATTTTAGTGTCCAGAATTACAGCCAAGTCCGGTTATAGCCGTTCTTTCTCACCCTGTGGCTTGCCGTGCTGCTGGTTTTCAAATTCTAGCCACTCCGCATAGATCCTTATGACCAATTTTCAGTTTGTTATATACTTCAGAACTGTGAGAATAAGTGTTCATTGGAGGTTTTATTTGATACTAAGTTTACACATTTCGCTTTACAAATGTTCTTTCATGATCCTATTTTCTTGATATATAATAAAGAAGACACTTTTTTATTACTTTTAGATTGGGAGTCTATGTATGTGAATGAAGGATTAATCCCAAAGCAGGAACTTTATGAAGAACAGTCATCCAGAAAGATAATTGAAGAACTTAGAAGTATCAGCCTTGATTGTCCCAGTTTGATGGGAGAATGGGACCATGAGCATCATTTTGAGAGACAATCTGAAAATCTAAAAGCATATTTCAAGGAAGAGACCATTGCTCTTGAAGCTCTGATTGATAACAGATCCTGGGGAGGTCTCTATCAGAACACATTGCTTCATACACGACAGACAACCTCCAAAGAGAAGAGTGCATTTAAACAAGACACACACAAGAAAAGCTTGAAGACTGTCAAGCCCAAGAGCACCTACACAGAGAAGAAACTTCTGAAATGCAGCGATTGTGAGAAAGTCTTCAGCCAGAGCTCCTCCCTCACCCTCCATCAGAGAACCCACACTGGAGAGAAGCCCTACGCATGCACGGAGTGTGGGAAAGCCTTCAGCCAGAGGTCAAACCTCCTTCAGCATCACAGGATTCATACCGGAGAGAAGCCCTACGAATGTAAGGAATGCCGGAAAGCGTTCAGCCAGAACGCGCATCTAGTTCAACACCTGCGAGTTCATACTGGAGAAAAGCCATATGAGTGTAAGGTGTGCAGGAAGGCCTTCAGCCAGTTCGCCTACCTCGCTCAGCATCAGAGGGTTCATACTGGAGAGAAACCCTATGAATGTATTGAGTGTGGAAAAACCTTTAGCAATAGGTCATCTGTTGTTCAACACCAGAGAGTTCACACTGGAGAGAAACCTTTTGAGTGCAGGGTGTGTAAGAAAGCCTTCAGCCTTCGCGCATACCTTACTGTGCACCAGAGAACACACACGGGGGAGAGACCCTACAAATGCAAGGAATGTGGGAAAGCCTTCAGCCAAAATTCCCACCTTGCTCAGCATCAGAGAATCCATACAGGTGAAAAACCTTATAAATGCCAGGAATGTAGGAAGGCCTTCAGCCAGATCGCCTATCTTGCTCAACATCAAAGAGTTCACACGGGGGAGAAACCTTATGAATGTATTAAGTGTGGGAAGACTTTTTGCAATGACTCGTCTCTTACTCAGCACCAGAGAGTGCATACTGGAGAGAAGCCTTATGAATGTAATATTTGTGGGAAGGCCTTCAGTTACTGTGGATCCCTTACCCAGCATCAGAGAATCCACACAGGAGAGAGACCCTATGAGTGTAAGGAGTGTAAGAAAACCTTCAGGCAGCACGCACATCTTGCTCATCACCAGAGAGTTCACACTGGGGAGTCACTCTTACCCCCCAATCCAGGCAATCACCAAGTCCTGTAAATCCCAGCTCCTAAATATTTCTGAAATCTGTGTTCTTTTCTGTCTTTAGTGATGATCACTGCTATATTGTTCTAATGGGTTTCCAGTATCTATTATTACTATCTCCAAGTGATTTTCCAGTAATGTACCCAAAATGATTTTATTTTGAAGTGGAATCTTGTGTTAAAAAAAAAAAGCTGGCCTTAGACTCATTATGTAGCCAAGGTTGGCCTCAATTCATTACCTTCCTGTCTCTGCCCCTCAAGTGCAAGTGCCGAGATTACAGAAGTGTGGTACCATACCCAGCAATTTTTTTAAGGTGTAAAGATTAACACATCACCATCTCCACCTAAAACTGTCCTTTCCTGCTATTGTTTTTAGACTAATCAACACCCTTAAAATTGTATATAAGACTCTTTTTTTGTATGATCCAAACATATCATTCAGCTTTATTTTCTCCCTGCCTGCTTTAGGCACTAGACTCTTCTTAACACTGTGAGCTTAGTTCTGGGAAATCGTAGCTCTGCCATTACTATGGCACTGTGTGAGTTTGAACAACTCATTTAACTTGTCTAAACCTCATGGTTTTAATCTTAAAATAGGGATATTAAAGGCTACTGTATTGTGGAAATGTATTACATGAAAGTATCTGTTGAAAATTAATCCATACTGAGATGAGGAATTTGCATGCAGAGCACTTAACATAGGACATCGACTCTAGCAGAGCCTCAGTAAATAGGTGCATGCCAGGACCTGGCACTGTTCAATACAGTTAGCATACTTTAGTTCATTTACTTCTCACAGCTGAGATAAGATTCGCTGAACCTCTTTGGGAAGCACCCGATCAGAATTGAAAAAAACTTAAATATTTTAGAACATAAATGGGAGTTTTCATCCTCTTGGCGAATAATCATTATAGACACAGGTAGTAAACAAAAATTGATTATTAGTGTTTTATCAAGTTTCTAAAGAGAATGGAGTAAATCAAACTGGGCTTTCTAGTGTATTATGAATCATTTTGTGGTGTTTTTTTTTAATGTGTGGCATGTTGGACCTTCATGAATCAGTTCCTTATGAAATTCCAATAAAATACTTCACTGAAGCTAAAATTTTCATAATGAACACACAAAATAAAAACCAAAAGCAATCATGGAAATTTTTTTATTGAAATTAAAGTTGAACTAGGAGCTGGAGCAATGACTCAGCAGTTAAGAGCAGTAGCTGCTCTTGCAGAGGACCCAGGTTCAGTTTCTAGCACCCACATGGCAGCTCACAACCATCAGTTGCTCCAGTTCCTGGAGGGCAGTGGCAGATGCACTCTGTTGGCCTCTGTGGGCAACATATGCATGTGGAGGCAAAATGTTCAGATAGATAGATGGGTAGATAGACAGACAGATAGATAGACAGACAGACAGATAGATCTTCGAACTTGTATTACTAAATCTTCGAGCTTGTATTCATGAAATCTGAATATGCAGAGGTAAGTGCTAGGCATGCTGCCACACCTTTAATCTTAGGATCAGGAAGTATATAGTTACAAACCAAAAAGAGTCACACAGTGAGCCCTGTCTCAGAGTAAAATGAAAAGGTGGTTGAGACAAGACTTAAAAATATGCTAACCGGGCTGGAGAGATGGCTCAGCGGTTAAGAGCATTGCCTGCTCTTCCAAAGGTCCTGAGTTCAATTCCCAGCAACCACATGGTGGCTCACAACCATCTGGAATGAGGTCTGGTGACCTCTTCTGGCCTGCAGGCATACACACAGAGAGAATGTTGTATACATAATAAATAAATAAATAAATAAATATTTTAAAAAAATATGCTAACCATTCTTCTAATAAAAGAGTGCATTGTTTTTAAAATTATCAATCATCATCATTATTTTTGAGATATCACCATACAGCCCTAGTTGCCCCAGAACTTGCTATGTAGACAAGGCTAGCCTCAAAGGGCAGCATTCTTTCTTAAAGGTTAAGATAGAATGCACATATAGCCACTGTTTTCTTGAAACAGAGTGTCACAATGTAGTTCTGGCTGGCCTGGAACTCTATATATAGACCAGACTGGTCTTGAACTCACAAAGATCTACCTGCCTCTGCTTCCCAAATGTTGGAATTAAAGGCATGAGCAACCATGCCCAGCCAGAACTTCTCTTTGAAATCCTAGCTAGCTTTGTAGGCTCTTTGTATGTACTTTTACATTTACAACTAGCCCAGGGAGTAATACTGAATCAGTGCTTGTCATGCCATAACACACTGAATCACCTGGGTATCTTCCTAAAATACAGGATCTGATTCAGTAGATTTCAAGTGAGTTCTGTCATTCAGTATATCTCAAAATTTTCCAAATAAGGCCAAAGTTGTTCCTTAAAGGCATTTCACATTGAATACCAAGGTGCTGTATTGTATTTGTTTAGAGTATTCTTTGTTAAAAGTAACAAGGATCAGCAAGTCACAGCCTTAGTTGGCCAACCATTTTTTATTGTTGCATTTGAAAACTGGTCTCTCTATGTAGCACAGACTGGCATGCAACTTACTGTGTAGCCCAGGCTGGCCACTAATTCATAAAGATCTACTTGCCTTTCCTTTTGGGTGCTGGGTTTAAAGGCATAAACCACCACATCCAGTCCATAACTACATTCTTTTTTTTTCTTTTTCTTTTCTTTTTTTTTTTTGGTTTTTCAAGACAGGGTTTCTCAGTGGTTTTGGAGCCTGTCCTGGAATTCTCTCTATAGATGAGGCTGGTCTCAAACTCACAGAGATCCGCCTGCCTCTGCCTCCTGAGTGCTGGTATTAAAGGCGTGTGCCACCACCGCCCGGCAATAACTACATTCTTATAGTTCGGTATTGTCTAGGTTTTCCCTCTACAATGGGAAAGCTGAATAACTGCAACAGTAACCACCTGGTTCATAAAACATAAACTATTTGGTCTTCCACACTCTTAAGAACAAGTCTGCCAGCTCCCGTTCTTTAGTGTCATCTCATCTTCTTTCACATTCTCCCTCTCCATGAGCCCTGAGATCTAATTCAATCCATTTGTGCCAGTGTTCTGGGTCTTCTCTTCTCATAGAACACTGTCTTCTGACTTATGCTTTTGGCTATGGTGCATCACCTTTATTCATGTACTGTGCACCCTTTAAATCTTGAAGTTGTTTCTTAAATCGCTTCATTCCAGATTATCATAATCATAAAGACTCATAAGAGATCATTGTAACTTTCTTCAGAAGACAGGCAGCAGGTTGATGTCTAGAGGAAAGGACAGCAAGACATGCTTCCAGACAAGATGACCTCACCAGGAAGAAAACATCGTCCAACGGGGAAAACTCAGGAATGTAATAAATTTGAGACAATATCATTTCTGAGTACTGATCCTTTTCCTTCAATTCAAAACCCCAATAACTGGGATCGTTGCGAAGAAAGTTGAAACCATCATTTAAACTCGATGGGTTTTAAGAGAAACTATGCAAAAAAGATGATGGTATGGATTTGGGAAGTGGTTACAGTATAAAAACCATAATAGAAAATCTAATGAAGAAAACATATACATAGTATAATGTAGTAATATGGGGCGGCGGCGGGGCTGCGTCCCCCAACACCCCAGCCGCCGGCCCGGCTAGCTCAGTCGGTAGAGCATGAGACTCTTAATCTCAGGGTCGTGGGTTCGAGCCCCACGTTGGGCGCCATTTGTAGTAATATGGAGTGGCGGGGCTGCGGGGTTGAGTCCCCAAAACCCCAGCCGCCTGCCCGGCTAGCTCTTGCCCCGAAATAATTACACAGACACTGTATTCATTTAAACGCTGCTTGGCTCATCTACCTAGCATCTTCTAGGCTAACTCTCCCACCTGGACTAGCCCATTTCTTATCATCTGTATAGCACCGGTCTTACCGGGAAGATTCTAGCCTAAGTCCATCCTGGGTCGGAGCTTCATAGCGTGCGTCTTCCCTGGAGCAGGTAGCATGGCGTCTCTCCTCCGTCTGCTCCCGAGAGGAGAGCTGCGGAGTCTGCCCTCACTTCCTCTTCCTCCCGGCATTCTGTTCTGTTTTCTCCACCCACCTAAGGGTGGGCCTATCCAATGGGCCTAGCAGTTTCTTTATTGCTTAGCCAATGAAATCAACAGATTGATATATGACACTCCCACATCAGTATAACAAATCTACCTTAAATTTGTACCAATAGATCAAGATCCATACCAATGCAATATATTCATCTCTATTATAACATATCCTCCTTTAAATGTAAACAAACATTTATAAACAATATTTGGGAATTTGGTGTAATTCTCTTCAAACTGCTTCCTGCTTTTTGTTGGGCAAAGAATTTCTTTGTGGGTTCACAGAGACCTTTCAGGAGATCTTGGTCCATTGAACCACATTGGTCTGGAAAGAATCCACATGTTCTTATCCTCTGTGGAAACAAAAGCAAAACCTCTTTTCCAAAGTAACATATCCTTACACCCAAATTTCGAGATCAAGATACTTTTAAAGTATATGTTTATTTAGCTTAGCAGCCCATACAATGAAACGTCTCTCTGCAGTCAAAACATGAAAAGAAAACATAATAATATACATAATCCAGATTCTCTGCGCACATTCCATCTTTACATAGCTTATTTTTCTTTACTCCATTAATCTATGACTGTCTTACTCTTTTATACTACTTTTTTCCTTTTTATTGTTTTTACTGAGGTATATACTTTTTCTCTGCTCTCCTCCCTTCTTATCCCCTCCCCCTCTACCCTCTCTCATGGTCCCCATGTTCCCAATTCACTCAGGAGATCTTGTTGTTTTCTGTTACATGTAGTTTAGATCCATGTACGTCTCTCTCAGTATGCTCATTGTTGCCTAGGTTCTCTGGAATTGTGAATTGTAGGCTGATTTTTCTTTCCTTTATGTCTAAAAGCCACTTATGAATGAGTACATATGATATTTGTCTGTCTGGGTCTGGGTTACCTCACTCAATATGATGTTTTCTAGATCCATCCATTTGCCTGCAAATTTCAAAATGCCATTATTTTTTCTCTGCTATGTAGTATTCCATTGTGTAAATGTACCACATTTTCCTTATCCATTCTTTGGTTGAGGGGCATTTCGGTTTGTTTCCAGGTTCTGGCTATGACAAACAATGCTGCTATGAACATGGTTGATTACATGTTCTTGTATGATTGAGTATCCTTTGGGTATATACCCAAAAGTGGTATTGCTGGATCTTGAGAAAAGTTGTTCCTTAATCTTCTGAGAAATCAGCGTACTGATGATAATCAAAGGGGCTGTACCAGCTTGCATTCCCACCAGCAATGCAGAAGTGTTCCCTTTACCCCACATCCTCTCCAGCATAAGTTGTCATCAGTGTTTTTGATCTTGGCCATTCTTACAGGTATAAGATTGAATCTCAGAGTTGTTTTGATTTGCATTTTTCTGATGACTAAGGATGTTGAACATTTCCTTAAGTGTTGTTCAGCCATTTGTGATTTCTCTTTTGAGAGTTCTTTGTTTAGGTCTGTACTCCACTTTTTTTATTGGATTACTTGGACTTTTGATGACCAATTTCTTGAGTTCTTTGTATATTTTAGAAATCAGCCCTCTGTTCAATGTGGGGTTGGTCAAGATCTTTTCCCATTCTGTAGGCAGCAGTTTTGTCTTGTTGACTGTGTCCTTTGCTTTACAGAAGCTTCTCAGTTTCAGAAGGTCCCATTTATTAATTGTTGCTCTCAATGTCTGTGCTACCAGGGTTATATTTTAAAAGTGATCTCCTATGCCAATGCATTCAAAGTACTTCCCACTGTCTCTTCTTTTAGGTTTAGTGTGGTTGGTTTTATGTTGAGGTCTTTAATCTGTTTAGACTGGAGTTCTGTGCATGGTGATAGATATGGATCTATTTTCATTCTTCTACATGTTGCTATCCAGTTATGCCAGCACCATTTGTTGAATATACTTTCTTTTTTCCATTTTATGTCTTTTGCTTCTTTGTCAAAAATCAGGTGATCTTCAGTGTGTGGATTGATATCTTCGATTCGGTTCTATTGGTCCTCCTGTCTGTTCTTATGCCAATACCAGGCTGTTTTCAGTACTGTAGCTCTGTAGTAGAGTTTGAAGTCAGGGATTGTGATGCTTCCAGAAGTTCCTTTATTGTATGTACAGGATTGTTTTGGCTACCCTGGGTTTTTTGCTTTTCCATATGAAGTTGAGTATTGTTCATTCGAGGTCTGTGAAGAATTTTGCTGGACATTGCATTGAATCTGTAGATTGCTTTTGGTAAGATTGCCATTTTTACTATACTAATTCTACCTACCAAAGAGCATAGGAGATCTTTCAATTTTCAGATATCTTCTCAATTTCTTTCCTCAAAGATTTAAAGTTCTTGTCATACAAGTCTTCCACTTGTTTGGTTAGAGTTACTCAAAGATATTTTATGCTATTTGTGGCTATTGTGAAGGGTGATGTTTCTCTAATTTTTTTTCTTGGCCCATTTATTATCTGTGTAAAGGAGGGCTACTGATTTTTTTGAGTTAATCTTGTGTCCTGCTATATTACTGATGGTGTTTATGAGTTGAAAAGTTCCTTGGTAGAATTTTTGGGGTTGCTTATGTAAACTATTATATCATCAGCAAATAGTGAGAGTTTGACTTCTCCAATTTATATCTCTTCGATCTCTTTTTGTTGTCTTGTTGCTCTAGCTAGAACTTCAAGTAGTATATTGAATAGATGTGGAGAGACTGGACAGCCTTGTCTTGTTCCTGATATCCATGAGATCGTTTTGAGTTTCTCTCCATTTAGTTTGATGTTGGCTATTGGCTTGCTGTATATTGCCTTTATTATGTTAGGTATGTTTCTTGTATCCCTGCTCTCTCCAAGACCTTTATCATGAAGGAGTACTGTATTTTATCAAAGGCTTTTTCAGCATCTAATGAGATGATCATTTTTTTCAGTTTGTTTATATGGTGGATTACACTGATAGACTTTCGTATGTTGAATCATCCATGCATCTCTGGGATGAAGTCGACTTGACTATGGTGGATGGTTTTCCTGATGTGTTTTTGGATTCAGTTTGCCAGTGTTTTATTAAGTATTTTTGCATCAATGTTCATGAGGGAGATTGGTCTGTAATTCTCTTTCTTAGTAATGTCTTTATGTGGTCTGGGTAATTGTAGCCTCATAAAGAGAGTTTGCCAATGTTCCTTCCTGTTTCTATTGTGTGGAATGATTTGAGGAGTATTGGTATTAGTTCTTCTTTGAAAATCTTGTTGAATTCTGTGCTGAAACCATCTGGTCTTTGGCTTGCTTTGGTTGAGATCCTTTTGATGACTGTTTCTATTTCTTCAGCAGTTGTAGGTCTTAATTTGCTTTTCTTGTCTTGATTTAATTTTGGTAAGTGATATTTTTCCAGAAAGTTGTCCATTTCCTTTAAGTTTTCCAATTTTGTTGAATACAAGTTTTCAAAATATGATTTCATGATTCTTTGGATTTCCTTCGTGTCTGTTGTTATGTCCCCCTTTTCATTTCTGATTCTGTTAATTTGGATATTCTCTCTCTGCCTTTTGGTAGTTTGGATAAAGGTTTGTCTATTTTGTTTATTTTCTCAATGAACCAACTCTTAGTCTTGTTTCTTTGTATTGTTTTGTTTCTATTTTGTTGATTTCAGCTCTCAATTTGATTATTTCCTGCTATCTAGTCCTCATGGGTACATTTGCTTCTTTTTGTTCTAGAGTTTTCAAATGTTCTGTTAACTCACTACTGTGGAGTTTTTCCAGCTTCTTTATGTAGGTATTTAATGCTATGAACTTTCCTCTTAACACTGCTTTCACTGTGTCCCATAAATTTGGGTATGTTGTCTGGTCATTTTTATTGAAATTTAGGAAATCCTTAATTTCTTTATTTCTTCCTTGACCCATTGATGATTCAGATGAACATTGTTTAATTTCAATGTGTTTGTGGGCTCTCTGGAATTAGTGTTGCTGTTAAATTCTAGTTTTGAGCCATGGTGATCTGATAAGATACATGGGATTATTCCAATTTATTTTGTATCTGTTGAGGTTTGCTTTTTTACTGAGTATGTGGTCAATTTTTTTTTTTTTTTTTTTTTTTTTTTTGTTTTTGTTTTCTGAGACAGGGTTTCTCTGTGGCTTTGGAGCCTGTCCTGGAACTCCCTTGGTAGACCAGGCTGGTCTCGAACTCACAGAGATCCGCCAGTCTCTGCCTCCCAAGTGCTGGGATTACAGGCGTGCGCCACCACCGCCCGGCTATGTGGTCAATTTTTAAGAAGGTTCCATGAGTTGCTGAGAAGGTAAATTCTTTTATGTTTGGATGGAATGTTCTATAGATGTCTGTTAAGTCCATTTGAGTCATAATATCTGTTAATTCCCTTATTTCTCTGTTCAAATTTTGTCTGACAGACTTGTCTAGTGATGACAGTGGGGTATTGAAGTCTCCCACTATTAGTGTGTGGGGCTTAATGTGTGATTTAAGCTTGAGAAGTGTTTCTTTTACAGTACTGAAAACTGTATTTGGGGCATAGATGTTCAGTATTCAGATTTCCTCTTGATGTATTTTCCTGTGACTAATATGAAATGTCCTTCTCTGTCTCTTTTGATTTTAATTTGAAGCCTATTTTGTTAAATATTAGGATAGGTATAGCAGCTTGTTTCTTATGCCCATTTGACTGGAAAATTCTTTGCCAACCCTTTACTCTGAGGCAATATCTGTCTTTGAGGTTGAGGTGTGTTTCTTGTATGCAGCAGAAGGATGGATTCTGTTTTCATATCCAATCTGTTAGCCTGTCTCTCTCTTTTTTTTTAATTTTTATTTATTTATTATGTATACAATATTCTGTCTGTATGTATGCCTGTAGGCCAGAAGACGGCACCAGACCCCATTACAGATGGTTGTGAGCCACCATGTGGTTGCTGGGAATTGAACTCAGGACCTTTGGAAGAGCAGGCAATGCTCTTAACCTCTGAGCCATCTCTCCAGCCCCCTGTCTCTTTTTTTAAAAAATATTTATTTATTTATTATGTATACACTATTCTGTCTGTGTGTATGCCTGCAGGCCAGAAGAGGGCACCCGACCCCATTACAGATGGTTGTGAGCCACCATGTGGTTGCTGGGAATTGAACTCAGGACCTTTGGAAGAGCAGGCAGTGCTCTTAACCTCTGAGCCATCTCTCCAGCCCAGCCTGTCTCTTTTTATAGGTGAATTGAGTCCATTTATATTAAGGGATATTAATGACCAGTGATTGCTAGCTCCTGTTATTTTAGTTTTCATTGTTGATTTTATTGTGTGTGTTTTTTCCCTTCTTTGAGATTTGCTGCTGTGAGATCATCTATTGTCTGTGGAGGCCCCAAAATGCCTATTTCCACATTGACCAAAGGTCAGACAGTTGGGACTTACCTCTAGTTCCTTCGAAGTTAGTGTGCTTCTACCACAGACAAAGGTCCCACCTAGTTGTAAATCAGAGGGTTCTCTCGCAAGGTAATTGTCAACAGGTGTGACTAATTGAAGAACTTGTGCTCCTAGAATAGAAAAGTAGATTGTTCTGACCTCAAACAAAAGTCTAAGGATCAAATAAGTTCCATTCCCCTTTATGGAGATAACTTGGGATTCTACCCAGGGAGTGGTTTGCCTACAGAGTGTTTTGGTCTAGGGCATGAGTGTGACTTGGCAACTTGTTTTGTTCTAGCAACAGAATACAACTATGAATGTAGACTTTCTATTGGTATGTTCATTTCCTTGTATCATGTTAATGCAGTCTTTTGTCTTACTCTTACCTCTTGGGGTCAAGGGTATTTTAAGCAGTTGAAAATTAAACAGCAGGCGAACTTCAGTATTCATGGAAATTCCCTCCCAAAACTATCGTGTATGTTTCTCCATTTTATTATTTTCATTCATGTCTTCATATTCTTTACGGTATTTCTAAATCCCCATGGCCTTACCCTGGCGAGAGGTATTTTTGTTGAGGCTTGTCCCTGTCAATTGTGTTTTTGTGAATGTAGCCAACTTCCTTGGGTTGGAGTTTTCCTTCTAGTAATTTCTGTAGGGCTGTTTTTGTGACTAATATTGTTAAATCTGGTTCTGTCATGGAATATCTTGTTTTGTCTGTCTATGGTGAATGAAAGTTTTGCTGTGTATATTAGTCTGGGCTGGCATCCCTGATCTCTTAATTTCTGCATAACATTTGACCAGGACCTTCTGGCTTTCATTATTTCCATTGAGAAGTCAGGTGTAATTCTGATACGTCTGCCTTTATATGTTACTTGGCCTTTTTCCTTTGTAGCTCTTAATATTCTTTCTTTATTCTGTATGTTTAGTTTTGAATATGTGGCAAGAGGACTTTTTTTGGATCCAGTCTATTTGGTGTACTGTAATCTTCTTGATTCTTCATATGCATATCTTTCTTTAGGATGAGCAAGTTTTCTTCTATGATTTTGTTGAATATACTTTCTGTGCCTTTGAGCTGGATTTCTTCTCCTTCTTCTATCCTGGTTATTCTTAGGTTTGGTCTTTTAATGTTGTCCCATATTTCCTGAATGTGTGTGTTAAGCTTTTGTTAAATTTAATGTTTTCTTTGACTGGTGAGTCCATTTCCTCTATTGTATCTTCAGCGCTTGAGATTCTCCCTCCCATCTTCTGTATTCTGCTGTTTATGTGAAAGACCTGGATAAATCCAGACCCCTGTAGCAGAAAAAAATAGAGCAAAAATTCTAAGCAGGAAGAGAAGAGCCAAAAATTTAGGTTAGCCAGTTCAGTGACTCTGTTTTAGGAACTAGCTGAAGATAAAGTTAGATTATAATCTTGAGAAACAGGGAGTTACCCCCTCATGATTATCATTGGTGTTTTCAGAATTTTTCAATGATTACTGGTATTTCAGGAATTTTCCAATGATGCCCTCCCTACCCCCTTTGGATTACTGGGCTGTGGTTTTTTTCTCTTAAATACCCCTTCTCCTACCTACTTGGGGTCTAACTCTCTACCCCTGTGTGGGAAATGAGTTTCAGCCCCAGGGCACTCGTTCCTGTCCTGTCAATAAACCTCGTGTGATTGCAGCAAGGACGGTCTCTTGTGAATTCCTCGGGGGTCGTGTTATCCTGAGACCTGAGTGAGAGTCTCCCCGCTCCAGAGGTCTTTCATATGTTTGTATTTTTGGTTCCTGATCATTTTGTCATAATTTCCATTTCTATAATTCCCTCATTTTCTGTTTTCTTTATTGTCTCTATTTTGGTTTTCAAGTCTTGAATCATTTCTTTCACCTGTTTGTTTTTTCTTGGTTTTATTTAAGAGATTTGTTGATTTCTTCCAATTTTTTGTTTGTCTTCTCCTCCATTTCTTTGAGGAAATTTTTTTTTGTTTCAAATATTTATTTATTTATTTATTTATTTATTATGTATACAATATTCTGTCTGTGTGTATCCCTGCAGGCCAGAAGAGGGCACCAGACCTCATTCCAGATGGTTGTGAGCCACCATGTGGTTGCCAGGAATTGAACTCAGGACCTTTGGAAGAGCAGGCAATGCTCTTAACCTCTGAGCCATCTCTCCAGCCCCCGAGGAAATTTTTCATTTCCTCTTTAAGGGCCTCAAACATTTTAACATCAGATTATATCCATTTAGATACTAATCATATGTTGGAAACGGTTCAAATACTTTACATTTTTTAATCTTTGTGACATACATTATAAATTTATATAAAATAAGTATATGAAGCAACTCTGTGTGTGTCTGTGTGTGTGTGTGTACATGTCATTATAGTAAAAGGACTCTATAAGGGAAAACAAATTGATAACAAGGGTTATAGTAAGGATTGGAAAGCTATTAGCCATACTTCTTTTTCTTTAGGAAGGAAAAGTTTATTGAGTATACTACAAGGAACTATGGGCTGGAAAGAATCTAGATTACTGCCTGTCAACTGGCAATGTTTTATAGGAAGAAAATGTTCATTAGTTATTAGTTCATTAGTTAATCACACACACACACACACACACACACACATTTGGCTTTTTTGAGACAGGGTTTCTCTCTGTTGTAATAGGAATGGCGGGGCTGCGTCCCCAGCACCCCGGCCGCCTGCTAGCTTATGCCTCGAAATAATTACACGGACACTGTATTCTTTTAAACACTGCTTGGCACATTAACTCTAGCCCTTACAGGCTAATTCTCATATCCCGATCAACCCATCTCTAATAATCTGTGTAGCATCAGTCTTACCGGGAAAGATTCTAGCCTACGTCCATCCTGGGTCTGAGCTTCATGTGTCTGCCTCAGAGAGCAGAACTATCGCATCTGCCCGGGAGAGGGGAGCATGGCATCTCTCTGAGCTCATTTCCTCTTCCTCCCAGCATTCTGTTCTGTTTACTCCTCCCACCTATGTTTTAACCTATCAGGGCCAAGCAGTTTCTTTATTGCTTAACCAATGAAATCAACAGATTGATATATGACACTCCCACATCATCTCTCTATAGAAACGTGGCTGTCCTGGAACTAGCTCCATAGATCAGGCTGGCCTCAAACTCACAGAGATCCGCCTGCCTCTGCATACTGAGTGCTGGGCTTAAAGACGTGTGCCACCACCACCTGGCTCAAAATATAATTTTTAAGGGTCTGTAGAAATGTCTCAATGGTTAAGAGATTAGCTGCTGCAGAAGACCCAGGCTCAATTCCGAGCACCCATATCAAGCAGCTCACCACTGTCTATAACTCAATTCCAGGGCAACTTGGCACACTCTTCTGGCCTCTATGAATACCTGCATAAATGTGGCACACATACATACATGTAGACACATACACATAAAATAAATTGAATAAATAAACTTTTCAAATATATATGTTTTAAAAGATAAAGGCATTGCAATTTCAATTAGAGGGTATTTATGTAGTTTGGGGTTAGAATTTTTTCTTCTAGGGGAAGGAGAGAGTTTTAATTTAGACTTTAAATTCACATTTTAAAATACATTTAACAGGCCTTGATCCTGTACCAGAAGATCCATTGGAGGGCAACATGAATAGTTTCCCAAGGCTTCAAGAAATGAAAGATCACCTGTAAACATCTTTTGAACTCACTACAAAAATAAGACATCAAATGTTGCTTTAAAATTTGTCTCTTCCTCGTTTTCTCTTGGATATGAAGTAGAAAAGACTGGTTTTCAGAAGAAGATGTAGTTTGGAGAACAAAGCCTGGGAAGCAGACAGGGGCCTTTTGTCAGGCTTCCTGGAACCTCTGTGAGAATGTCCAAGATGTGGAGAGGCTTCAAGCAATACCAAGGATGGCTAGCAGTACTTAAATGAATCTCTACCAAGGCAGATGCTATGAACACTTGTAACCAAAAACCAATAGTATCAAACAGCTTAATATTAGAAGAAATTAGCATTACAAATAAATGAAATTGGAGCATTAAAAATACACTTAACAAATTATATATAGAAGAAAATTATAAATATATTAGATAAAATAGTATTAATAGAATATAGTTTAGAACTGTACTATTCTTCTCAACCTCAGCTCTCTCTGAGAGAGATGAAGACATGATGAAGCCTTACCTCCTGGTATGAATGATAAGATTTGTCATGGAAATAAGGTTTTTGTAGATAAAGCCAAAATGATTAGGAGACCTTAATCCAGTATGACGGGTATCCATATGAAAAGAAATATTCCAAGAACAATGTGAGGATAGAGGCAGAGTGGAATGGTGCATCTACAGAAGTGTCAAGAATTGCTGATTGTTACCAGAAACTAGAAGAGTGGGGGGGTCCTTGCAAACACCAGGGCAGGCAGAGTAAGATCCTTGTGGGGCAAGGGAATCTGGCTCAACACGACTCAGTAGCCAGTGTTGGTCCAAACTTCTGGAGTCTAACATCAGGCAGTTTATGTGTGCAACTGTTGCGGCCACCCTCATCCCACAAGGAAGACGCACGACACACCGGAGCTCTTCTCACTGCAGTTTATTCCAGGACTTTATTCACTTTCTCTCTCTCTCTCTCTCTCTCTCTCTCTCTCTCTCTCTCTCTCTCCTTCCTTTCTCTCTCTCTCTCTCCATCCTTTCTCTCTCTCTCCCCTCCCCTCCCCTCCCCTCCCCTCCCCTCCCCTCCCCTCCCCTCCCCTCCCCTCCCCTCCCCTCCCCTCCCCTCCCCTCCCCTCCCCTCCCCTCCCCTCCCCTCCCCTCCCCTCCCCTCCCCTCCCCTCCCCTCCCCTCCCCTCCCCTCCCCTCCCCTCCCCTCCCCTCCCCTCCCCTCCCCTCCCCTCCCCTCCCCTCCCCTCCCCTCCCCTCCCCTCCCCTCCCCTCCCCTCCCCTCCCCTCCCCTCCCCTCCCCTCCCCTCTCCTCTCCTCTCCTCTCCTCTCCGGGCAAACCTCTCCCAGCCCTTAAAAAGGCACGGGCTGGACTATACCTTGCCGGGCGGTGGTGGCGCACGCCTTTAATCCCAGCACTCGGGAGGCAGAGGCAGGAGGATCTCTGTGAGTTCGAGGCCAGCCTGGTCTACAAGAGCTAGTTCCAGGACAGGAACCAAAAGCTACAGAGAAACCCTGTCTCGAAAAATAAAAAAAAAGGCACGGGCTGCCAACCCCGGACTGCCAGGTGGGCACCGCCCATAGGTCCACACATATGCAAGCAGCTGATAATCATTGCGTGATCAGGCCCCAGCCAATATTAGGAGCTGAGTATCAGGTGTGGCTTCACGCAGCTCGCTACATACAACACTGTTTAAGACATGTTAACACCGAAACTCCTGACAAAATGCAAATGGCCCCTTCCACGATGGGCTCTGTTGATTGAAAACAACGCTCAAGAAAAGGATCGAGGGAGAATGAGTGGGAGTTAGGAGCGGCCTGGCCCTACAGATAACACAGAAGTTACCTAGCCTGTGGTAAAGTACAAGTGACATCTCCTATAAGGATGTTTCTTATTGACCGAGAAAGAATGCTCAAAATTTAGGGAGGAAGAGTCTGGGATGCAAAAACATAATAGTCTAAGGGGATTTAGATGAGGGAGGCCTGACCTACAGATAGTAAAGATCACCAGGCTAGAAAATAAAACCATCCTCAGTTTTTCAGGCGTAAAACAGGTAAACATAGCCCTGCTGAAAAGAAAAGCCTCTGTGTTTAACATTCCTGGTTTCCTTAGTTGCCTATCTGTGGTCCCAAGCACCAAATACCCTCTACATAGAAGAAATACAGAAAACACGTGTAGACTTCTCAGAAAGGATTAACTTTGCCAGCACCTTCTTGAGATTCTGGGATCCAAAAATATGATTACAAATTTCTGTTTTTTTAATAAACCAAAATGATACATAGTTCTTTGTTAAGGTAGGCACAGAAGAACCTACACGTCCTCGTCTGCTTTCGTTACCTGCTTTGAAAAATCTGATTTTTAAAAGCACCTTACTTCCTGTTTACCTAGTGGGAATTGAAGTCAGGACCTTTGGAAGAGCAGGCAATGCTCTTAACCACTGAGCCATCTCTCCAGCCCCAGAAGGCCTTTCTATACTCTTGAAAGTCATAAGGTTTCTCACCAGCAGTGTGAATCCTCTGATGTCGGGTAAGGTTTGAACCTTTGTTAGAAGCCTTCCCACATTTATTACATTCATATGGTCTTTCATTTGTAGGATTCTCTGATGTTGAAGGAGTCTTGACCCTGAATAAAGGCCCTTCCACATTCTTTACATTCATAGAGTTTCTAGTGCGGAGCCACTACCGAAGGTCTTTCCACACTCCTGGCATTCATAAGGTTTCCCACCAGTATAAATTCTCAGATGTGGAAAAAGTTGTGAACTTTTAGTAAAGGCTTCCCCACAGACTCTACACCTATAAGGTTTCTCTCCTGTGGGGATTCTTTGGTGATCATTACGGTTTGAGCAGTAATTAAAGTTTTTCCACATTCTTTATATTTATAGGGGTTTCTTGCCAATGTGAATCCTTTGATGTTGGGGAAAACATAAACTACAACTAAGTGTCTTGCCACACTCTTTACATTCATAGGGTTTTTCACTAGTATAAACACGCTTATGTTGACTAAAGGCTTTCCCACACTCCTTACATTCATAGGGTTTTTCACTAGTATAAACACGCTTATGTTGACTAAAGGCTTTCCCACACTCCTTACATTCATAGGGTTTTTCACTAGTATAAACACACTTATGTTGACTAAAGGCTTTCCCACACTCCTTACATTCATAGGGTTTTTCACTAGTATAAACACACTTATGTTGACTAAAGGCTTTCATACACTCCTTACATTCATAGGGTTTTTCACTAGTATAAACACACTTATGTTGACTAAAGGCTTTCACACACTCCTTACATTCATAGGGTTTTTCACTAGTATAAACACACTTAGGTTGACTAAAGGCTTTCCCACACTCCTTACATTCATAGGGTTTTTCACTAGTATAAACACGCTTATGTTGACTAAAGGCTTTCCCACACTCCTTACATTCATAGGGTTTTTCACTAGTATAAACACACTTAGGTTGACTAAAGGCTTTCCCACACTCCTTACATTCATAGGGTTTTTCACTAGTATAAACACGCTTATGTTGACTAAAGGCTTTCCCACACTCCTTACATTCATAGGGTTTTTCACTAGTATAAACACGCTTATGTTGACTAAAGGCTTTCCCACACTCTTTACATTCATAGGGTTTTTCACTAGTATAAATTCTCTGGTGTTGTATTAGTTCTAAGTTCTGATTGAAAGTCTGCCCACATGTCTTACATTTATGTAGTGAGCCGGACAGGATCGCCATTACAAGATGGCACCGACATCCTGTCTTGTTGGAAATAAACAACTCCATATTTGGCTATGCCTTTGAGAGCTGCCTGTCCCCCGCTACCCGCATGCGTGGTGGATGAGGATCCTTGAGCCTATCCCGATGCAGTCTGGTGTCAGCTGTTGGTGGCAGCCAATCACAGGGCGACCCGTGTGCCAATTCCCTATTTAAGCAGCTGCCTAAGTGCCCTTCGTCCCTTCGCTTCATGCTGTCTCTCTCGCTTTCCCTCCTTCGCTTCATGCTCTCTCTCCCCTTAGCTTCCTGCCCTTCCCTTCCTGCCCCTCGTTTCCTGCCCCTCTCGTTTCCTGCTCCCCATCAATCAAGGGCACTCCAGTAAAGTGTGATCTGAGTAGAATCCTGATGTGGTGGTTGTTCTTCCTCGCTGGTCGAGAGGTCCGCCACACATTTATAGGATTTATCTTCATGGTTAGTTTTGTGTGGAATAAGAAATGCAGGTTGACTAAAACTGGGCATGTCTTTAGAATAAGTATACTTGACTAACATGTCTATTCTTTAGTGACAATATCTTGGTTTCACAATCAATTCCAGAGCTGAAAGAAAAAAAAGGCACATATTAAATTCTTCCTCTTCTGGGGAAGTTCAATTCTGAAAAAGAAACAGAAGGAATAAGCTAAATAATACTGAAGTGGAAAGGGACCCTCATGGGAACAAGAAATGGGCTAATTTGTAAAACCTTGGTTCCTTTCCTTATAAAAATTAAAAACTGTCCCTTCTTTCTCCTGCTGACAACAGATGGATCATGCCTTCCTATCTTACTGCTCTTGGCTCAGAGAAAAAAGCCTACTAGATGTCATAAAGCTTCCCCAAATAAACCATCCACTAAACTGTATCTTACATGAAAAAATTTTATAAATATACTATTTTATGTATGTGTGATGTTGGAGTCCCCTCTGTGTGTTGCTTGTATTGGTTAATGAATAAAGAAACTGCCTTCGCCTGATAGGGCAAAACTTAGGTAGGCGAAGAAGACAGAACTGAATTCTGGGAGGAAGAAAGCAGAGTGAGGTGAAGCCATAGAACCACCGCCAGAGATAGACATGCTGAAACTTTACTGGTAGGCCACAACCTCATTGTGATATACAGATTAATAGAAATGGATTAAACTAACATGTAATTGTTAGCCAATAAGAAGTTAGAGCTAATGGGCCAAGCAGTGATTTAATAAACGCAATTTCTGTGTGGTTATTTCAGAGCTAAACTAGCCAGGCTGCCAGGACAAACAAATGGGCCCCACCTTGCAACATATGTTTATGATTTTGTGTATATGTACATGCACCACATGTGTGTAGGTGCTTGTGGGAGTCAGAAGAGGGGAAGAGAGGGTCAGATACTCAGGAACTGGAGTTACAGATGACTGAGAGTCATCTGATGTAGATGCTGGGAACTGAACCCAGGTCCTTTGGAAAAGTAGCAAGTGCTCTTAACTGCAGAACCATCTCATCAGTACCCCATTCCTAATCTTTTTTTTTTAAAAAAATATTTATTTATTTATTATGGACACACTGTTCTGTTTGCATATATGTCTGTAGGCCAGAAGAGGACACCAGACCTCATTACAGATAGTTGTGAGCCACCATGTGGTTGCTGGGAATCGAACTCGGGTCCTTTGGAAGAGCACGCAATGCTCTTAACCGCTGAGCCATCTCTCCAACCCCCCCCCCCCATTCCTAATCTTAAGAGGGAAGAAACTTCTTTAAAATGCTATCCTCATGACTAGAAGATAATTACCTGACCCAAAATCACTCCAGAAACCTGAAGAAAAAATAAAAGGACCTATCACACCCATAGTCTCACCACTGGGAAAAAGATAAGACCCTGTTCTCAAAACTTAAGACAAAAACAGCCTGTTCTTTTCCATGATAGGCTAATGTCTCTCTTTGCCAGACCTGTTTCCACATCACTTTTCCATACCCTTTTCTTGTTTCCCTTCTCTTGTTCATGTGGGAAAGTCCCCATATTAAAGTTTCTGACTGTGTGCTCATTTTCTCCCTGCCTCTGTTTTAATGCCTGTCTTCTCTGGGATAGAAGTTACCACACATTCTATTGTTGACAGAGGTTTCTATCCCACCCAGTCCCTCAGCCATTTGGTTCAAAAGAAACACACAGAGGTCTACATTAATCATAAACTGGTTGGTATATTAGGTCAGGTTTCTTGTTAACTAATTCTTACATCTTAAATTAGCCCATAATTCTTATCTGTGTTAGCCACGTGGCTTGGTACCTTTCATCAGTGAGGCGTTCTCATCTTGCTTCCTCTGTGTTTGGGTGACAACTGCAGACTGAATCTTTCCTCTTCCCAGAATTCTCCTGTTCTCGTTGCCCCATTTATACTTCCTGCCTGGCTACTGGCCAATAAGTGTTTTATTAAAATAAAAGTGACAAATCTTTACAAAGTACAAGATCATTGTCCCACAGCATTCTATATCAATGCCTAGAGAATTAAATGCTTAGGTAGTTTTCAAATAAGACTAAGCAATTTTTAAAACTGATAAAGCAGACATTAAAAAGAGCTCATGAGAAAGCTAATCAAAGAAGCATATGATTTTTAAAATTTGGTACAGACCAAGACATTACTGAATTATTGAATTCTTGGCCAACAGTTGTATAGCTCATATCCAAGCACATTTATACATTTGTTTTTTTCCATAAAGACACCACACAGTCTTTTTTTTTTTTGGTATTTTGAGTCAGGGTTTCTCTGTAGTATTGGTGCCTATCCTGGAACTAGCTCTTGTAGACCAGGCTGGCCTCAAACTCACAAAGATCCACCTGCCTCTGTCTCCTGGTGTGTCTTCTTAGTCTTATCTTTGGAAATTGTTATCATTTTGCTGACCTTCCCTATCACCTGGGTACCCTGTCCCTTTAATAAACAAGTTCTTCCCATCCCCAATTAGGACCCGCTTCCTTCCCAGGCAAGCTGATCTTGCCTTGTTCTCCTCCTCAGCTCTCTCTCTGCCTGTTGTCTCTCTTCTAAAGAAGCAACTACTGCCTCTCCCTCCCCTCTCTCCCTGTCTCCCCCTTCATCTCTCTCTCTAGTTCTCTCTTCCTTCTGCTCCATAATCCCCTATCCATATACTCTTTCCAATAACCACTAAATAAACTCTATACCCAAGCTCTCTCCACATAGCATATCTGTATGTCTCCCACCCACCAGGGGACCTACCAGGGTCACGGCCGCCATGAATCTTTGAGAAATAATATAAGCACCCTAGCACTATATTTGGGCCATTTTGTCTATTTGTTTTTGTGGTGCTGGGGACTGAAGCAAGAGCTGCATGTGCTAGGTAAATGCTCTGCCACTGAGTTATATGATAACAAGTGTGAAGTGAGCGCTTTCATACAGTCATCACTGGGGACAAAAAAAAGACACAATTAGCATTACAACAACTCCCAGAACTCACTTCACACATTTTACCATGGTGTGTATGATAAAATGAACTGTCCAGCACCCACATCAGGTGGCTCACAGTCATCCTCAACTCCAGCTCCTGAGGGTCTGACACCTCTTTCCCTCTTCTGGTCCCTACAAGCACCTGCACATGTGGTGCACATACATATACTTAGACATAGAATAAGATAATAAATCTTTTTATAAAGAGAAATTTTCATGTAAGATACAGTTTAGTGGAAAGTTCATTTAGGTTCAGTCCATAATCATTTTATTTTCGGAATATATGTTACACTTAATTTTTTTTTCAGATAGGATCTCACTGATACAGTCCTGAGCTTAAAATCACAAGAACAGTTTTCAAATGACAGCCTTTGCTGGAGAGGCTGTGGAGAGAGGGGTACCCTCATCCATTGCTGGTGGGAATGCAAATTTGTGCAACTACTTTGGAAAGCAGTGTGGCGGTTTCTCAGGAAATTCGGGATCAACCTACCCCTGGACCCAGCAATACCACTCTTGGAAATATACCCAAGAGATGCCCTATCATACAACAAAAGTATATGCTCAACTATGTTCATAGCAGCATGTTTGTAATAGCCAGAACCTGGAAACAACCTAGATGCCCTTCAATGGAAGAATGGATGAAGAAAGTATGGAATATATACATATTAGAGTACTACTCAGCAGTAAAAAACAATAACTTCTTGAATTTTGCATGCAAATGGACGGAAATAGAAAACACTATCCTGAGTGAGGTAAGCCAGACCCAAAAAGAGGAACATGGGATGTACTCACTCATAATTGGTTTCTAGCCATAAATAAAGGACATTGAGCCTATAGTTCATGATCCTAGAGAAGCTAAATAAGAAGGTGAACCCAAAGAAAAACATATAGTCATCCTCCTGTATATTAACCTTCATCAGGCGATGAAAGGAGACAGAGACAGAGACCCACATTGGAGCACCAGACTGAAACCCCAAGGTCCAAATCAGGAGCAGAAGGAGAGAGATCACGAGCAAGGAACTCAGGACAGCGAGGGGTGCACCCACACACTGAGACAATGGGGATGTTCTATCAGGAACTCACCAAGGCCAGCTGGACTGGGTCTGAAAAAGCATGGGATAAACTGGACTCACTGAACATAGCGGACAATGAGGACTGCTGAGAAGTCAAGAACAATGGCACTGGGTTTTGATCCTACTGCACGTACTGGCTTTGTGGGAGCCTAGGCTGTTTGGATGCTCACCTTACTAGACCTGGAAGGAGGTGGGAGGTCCTTGGACTTCCCACAGGGCAGGGAACCCTGACTGCTCTTTGGGCTGATGAGGGAGGGGAACTTTATTGGGGGAGGGGGAGGGAAATGGGAGGCAGTGGCGGGGAGGAGACAGAAATCTTAAATAAATAAATAAATAAATAGAACAGTTTTCACCAGGTTGTGGCGTGTTTACATACACCTAAAATAAACAACTCAGTGTCATACTCCTGAAGTTCGAGCCAACACTGGCTTTGAGCCGTATTACACCAAACTGCCTTCTTCTCTCTCATGGCTCATCTCTCTGCTGCCTGTGAAGGCCAATGAGACCCCTCCAACAGGGGCAGTCTAAAGAGATAGTAACTGAGGATTTTCCTGTATCAACAGTAGGCACCTATCCGTAAAACTACAGAAAAAAAAGAGACAGTTCTTAAGACAGCAAGAGGAATCAAAGGCAGATTATATTCTGAAGAAGAGCTAACGTAATCTAGACTGGTATAGGAACACACAAATAAACCAATGGAAACTGTTTCTTCAGTTGTTCAGTGCTGGAGCTCGAACTCAGAGCCTTGGGTAAGCGAGGCAAGTACGTTTTCACCAAGCTCTACCCCAGTGCTTAGATCAATGGAATAGAATAACAGGCTCTGAATTATACTCATGCATATAGAGATACTACATGTATTTTCAGATTAATGAGAACCCAAAGGATTTTGCAATATCTGATTTGAAAAAGGGGGAATAAGATGGGGAGACCTGACCTTACTTTCTAACATACACAAAAATCAGATATAAGTAGATCATCCAAATAGGAAGTTTAACCTCATCGCTTTGGGAATCAATAGACAGTAGCTGCATGATCTTGAGATACAGAGGTCTTCTTTTTAAAAAAATTAGATTTTAAACTGTGTATGAAACAAAAACATTTTGCTTGCATATATGTGTACCCTGTACATGCCTGCTGGCTGTAGTCAGAAGAGGGTGTTGAATCTCCTGAGACTGAAGATGTTACACATAGCTGTGAGCCACTATGTGGGTTCTGGGAATCAAATCAGGGTCCTCTGCAAGAGCAATGGATGTTCTTAACCTCTGAGCCTTCACACCAACCTCTGACAGATGTTTAATATTTAAAGCTTGATGCAAGTGATCTGAAGAAAAGTATAAACTCTGGCTCTCTCATGCAAAGAAATATGTGCATTTTAAAATGGAACTTAGCAAAACCATTTGCTAACAGAAGATTCATGATTTATGATATTTTTAGTGAAATTGTAAGCTACAAATGGTACATGAAGCATAATCTGATGTTGGCACAATAATGAAACTCATTGAAATATTAATATTAGTCACTTGGTCAATTGTTCTTGGTAGTTTCTGGGTTTTGAAATGTTAAAAATAATCATTTATTTAAAATAACAAACTTTGGCCGTTGGCGTGTTCATCATGGTTCTGCTGGAGCTCTGAAGGGACTGGTCCTGTGGAACAATACCTGCAAGATCTCCAAAACACAGGACACCTCACGAGACTCTGGTGGGGATCCAGAGAGGATGGGGAACCAAAAACCAGAGGCCTTGAACCAGACCAATGGCTCACTGCAATGAACAGTTGCCAGTCAAGCTGATTGGACAAAGGGATATACTATATGTCACATGGAAGCCTCCAATGCCATCAGGACACATGAGGAGGTGACAGAGAGACAGAGCGTTGGGAGAGAAGGAGAAGCAGGGATTTTTCTGTTTCAGGTGTGGGTTTTGTCCTGTTTTGGTTTATTGAGGGTTTGTTGTTCTTGCCTTTGTTTGCTTACCTGCTTGCTTATGTTGTTTTGTTTTCTTTTGTGTGGGAGGGATGTAACAGGGATGAGGAGAGGAATATGGGGGGACTGGGAGGTGAATAGAATTGGGGTGCATGATGTGAAACCCCAAAAGATTCAATAAAGAAATTTAAAAAAAAAATAACAAATTTCGGGCTGGAGAGATGGCTCAGAGGTTAAAAGCACTGGCTGATCTCCCAGAGGTCCTGCGTTCACTTCCTAGCAACTACATGGTGGCTCACAGCCATCTGTAATGAGATCTGGTGCCCTCTTCTGTACTGCAGGCATACATGCAAGCAGAACACTGTATACTTAATTTTTAAGAAATTTATAAAAAAAACAACAAAATTTAACAATTTTCATACTTAAAAAGATGAATGTTCAACAAGCGAAAGTAGTGTCAGTTTTCCAACAAGTGAACATTAGGTGTAGGTTGAGTATTAGGAACTAGTAGGAGGCACTGCTATTCTTTTCTCAGTAGAGACAATATAAGGATCTATACCCAATTGACAAGTCATCACTAAGCAAACATTTCCAGAAGGCATATGAAAAGGAAAGCCTGACTATTATTTGTAGTTCATTGTGCACTCTGTCCCTTTTCTGGACAACTCACCTGGCAAAGGCTAAAACTGGGAGTAGAAAAAAACAATTGCGACAAGCCAGGTTTTTCTTGGTTAGGCCAGGGATCGTTCCCGGTCTTATCCCCGTTATCCATCATGCATCGGGAGTGGTGACCAGGGGAGAATGGGCATCCTGCCCGATTTGAGTGTCTAGACTCTACAGGAAAGGTTTCCTTTACTGCTGCCCCGGGTTGGAACCAGACCTCACCTCAGAGAGGGTTCCCGGGGACAGAGCTCCGAAGTCACCACCTGACGGGTGACAGGAATCCCATGGTAACACGCAAGATGCCACATACATCTGGGCACAGTCTTACTTCAGCCACAACTCCACAGGGACCAGACGTTTCATGTTCTCAAGAGAAAGCCTATCAGAATGTATTACAGACGACCCACAAAAACCATTCAGGGCACTGTGGCCGCATAGGCTTCGCCTGTCGTCACCGGAAGCCCTTGCAGTCGTCTGAGATCGGAACCTGTAGCAGAGGACAGAAACCTAGGAACTGCACAGCGCAGGGCTTTCTGCCTCAACGGTCCCGCCAGGAGAGTGGAAACGCCCGAGTTCCGGTGAGAGGCGTGACCAGCCGCTAGGCTTCCTGGGAAGTGTAGTCCACAAAGATACCTCAGCTAAGTGCCCCCAGCGCCCTCTGGCTGCCCCCGCAGCTGCTCACGGCCAATGCAGCTTCGCAGCCAGCGTCACCAGATCGCGGCGCTAACGGGCTCGACCACCAGGGCGCCCTCGGCCCGCTTTCCCGTCCCTCACACAGGACACGCAGCCAGAGCGCTGACCGGAAGTTGGATAGGGCCGCGAGGCCTTCTGGGAGCACCTGCGCTCTGGGACTTAACGGTCGAGCGCTGCTGTTGGGGGTCTATGGATATGTCTGTGGGGCTGCTGCGTGTAGCGTCTCGGAAAGGAAACTGCGTTTCGGGGGCTTGGGGCTCGTGGCGCTGCCGGGAACCCTCCGCGGGAAGCGAGGGAGCCGCCCGAGTGATCCGGTTTGCGCCGGCCGCGGGCTGCGAGCTCTCGGGGGGCTCGGAGCACCTCGAGTAAGAGCCGTGCCTCCGGGATGCTCTCCGCCAGCGGAACTGCCCTGTGAATGCTTGGAGTTGCAGCCAAAAAACTGGTGTGTGGGTGTGGGTGGGTGTGGGGGGTGTGATAGAGAGAGACTCTGGTGGTTTTGAGGGGGTGTGGTGGTGAGTGTGAGGGTTGTGTACCATGTACTGGTTCAGGCCCTCTTTGCTTGTCATAACTAGTAATTAACGAAAACATCCTGTATTTTTTTTTTAAGGATTCTTCCATTGCCTTTCCGCCTTGATCTTCCCCCGCCCCAACACTTTGTTCTCTAACTTTTCAGTTTTTCTTTTTATAACTTTCTAAGTTCATTATTATCTAATGGTTTGCTTGGCTTATTTATTTACTTATTGCAGCGTTGGGGTTAAATCTAGCGCTGCAGTCATGCCATGAGAAAGCTCTGAGCTACATTCCTAGCCCTGAGATTAGTTTAATAATGGTTTTTTTTAAGAGAGAGAGAGACAGAGACAGAGAGAGACAGAGAGAGACAGAGACAGAGAGAACGAGAACGAACTGTCTCTAAGCTCAGTAGCAAACATCAGCTGGGATTCATTCTCCAATCACCGTTGTTAGCAGGTTCACTGTTTTTAGCTGATCCCGGCTGCATTTGGGTGAAACGCAGAGCGGCAGGATGAATTCAGATCTGCCCTCCGTTTGTCTTTTCTGGGACAGCGGTTAAAAAGAACTGGTTCTGAAAACATTTTCTTTTCTCAGTGAGTTACTGGATCATTCAAGGGCTCTAAAAACCCCTGCTTCCAAATGTGTCTGTATTACATGAGCCAAAGAAAAGTTGTGTGGGTAAGCTTGTAACCCACTTACAGTCTGAAGATGATACAGTGTTACCGAAGTCACCATTTTCCTCATTAAGACGCATCAGTCTTAATTCTGGGGCTTACCTTTTAGTCCAAGTGATCTTGTTTGATAATACTGCTTTTTCTCTCTTTTTAAAATTGCATTTGTTGAGAATCTTATATTCCAAACCCTTTGTCTTTATGTTTCAGGTTTCTCATGAGAATTGTATCAGCTGAACCTTTTAATTCATTTATCTGGCTGGACTGTTAGTAGGTGAGTTTAATTCTGTTTTATTTATATTTACCATACCCCTTTTTTCCCTCACTGACTTGGTTTGTGTTCTTCTCCGTGTCTATTTAACAAGACCCACACTTAAATAAGACATTGAAATACTTGACTGCTAAGCCAGCTGGCCATCTCTTTCTGTTATTCTTGGGGAGTAAATCACATTCTCCTCCTTTAAAATTCTCAAGCTGTGTGTGGTGACACACGTCTATAATCCTAGCACCCACGAGGCTAAAGGAGGAGGTCACGTTCAAGGATGCTTGCAGCTAATCCAAGGTACAGTGAGACAGACACTGTCTCAGAACCCCGGGGGATAGCCCACATCAGCAGATAATATGCAATATAAAATTGATTGTGTTAATGTTTAATCATATACTCCAGTGACATGGAGTATACATGTTATGTTTTCATCATCACTCCCCACCCACAGCATACTGTTATTAAAGGCTCATAGATGGTTGACTAATATATTTTAATAGCCATTTCACTTATTTATATCTAATATGATTAACAAGGTTATAATTTTTATTTCAAATGAAAAGCCTTGAAATTCTAAATTCCAGTGCTCTTTTTACCTAAATTATAAATTGCCAAGGCAGTTCAGATGGAGAATGGTAAGAGCTGGATTTTTAATGCCGTTCCCTTTACTCTAACATGGGATTTCTATGACTAAGTATTACGAAAACTGCGTTATCATAAGCTTGTGGGATGCACACATGTCACAGCATGCGTGTGGAGGTAAGAGGACATCTTTGGAGCCAATTCTCCCTTTCCTCTTTTAATGAGTTCCAGGAGTAGAATTCAGGTCATCAAGCTCAAGCAATAAGTTTTGTTTCCCAGTGATGCATCTTGCAGCCCTGAGTTATCTGACTCAGCGTTCTCCCTGTTTCTGTGTTCAGAGATGTTTGAGCATCCCTGTGTTTCTAGACTCTAGTTGTCTCTGTTGAGCACTTCATGTAGCCTGAGGCACTGAGGTTGGCTTTATCTCTGAGCCCACCTGGGTTTTCATCCAGTAACCTCAGCCAGTACTGGGTCTGAGTTGCAGGCCAGGAAGTAAGTGTTGGGGGCAGTGCTAGTTATCTCTTGCTTTGTGTCCCGTTGTTTGAAAACGTCACATTTTAAACAGCAGTAATCTACTGGAAAATACTGACCGTGGGGGCTTTCTGAGGCTGGCTTTGACAGAGAGCCTGTGAGAACGCATGAGGCAATGTGATTTCTGGTCTGAACCTACAGGTCCTACCTCCCCCACACTGAGACAGATCTGTGGTATGAGTTTGAAGCCTGAGAACAGGTGTCTGCCATGGGAGGAGAGCTTCTGATCTGAGACCCACACTAAATCTTGAAGAATCCTGGCCAGGGGTGGGCTCTGCACCTGCAGGTCATCCTGACCAGTCCTTCCCAGAGCCAACAAGAACCAAATGACATCTCATCCTTGAAATACCAGCCACAGCTGTACAACATGGAGCAGTTGGCACAGACGATGCCTAGAAGAGGTGAGGTGGCAGAAAGGGCAGAGTGTAGGTTCCTTGGGAGAGCTTGGAAAGCTTGATGCTCCTGTCTTGAAATTTCACATGGGTATTACTGACTGTACAGGATAGATATATTTTATTTTGTTAGCTTGACTGTGTGTGTGTTTATATCTGTACATGTGCATGTGTGTAGGCTCACGCATGCCGCAGAGCATGTGTGGAAACCAGAGGACGACTTGTAGATATTGGTTCTCTCCTGGGGATGGAACAGGTACCTTCACCTGCCGAGCCGTCTTCCTGGCTCCATCCTTTCATAGAGAATATATTTTAGTATGCTTTAAAAGTGGTGCTAGAAACTAGAAATAAATAGGCCTTTCCTATGCCATCCCTTCTTGTCAGCAACAGCCACTTGAACATTTTTATCTGGGTACTTATTGCCATTTTTTCTGAATAACATCTGTATATTGCTAATTTTTGATTTACCAAATGTTTACGCCTTCTATAATTCACATCAGGACTTTTTCTCTTCCTTAGAGAAATACTGTATTGCTGTGTAGTCAGTAGAGTTATTGGACAGTTAACCTCCTGAAAATTCCATCAGTCCTCATGCATAACTTTAGTGTTATGCGTACGTTTCGGAGGCTCTGGAGATTGATGTGGTACCTAACAGTTCTCGTAATGTTGCAGATCAAATTTCTCGAGGATCTTATAACATCTGGTCATAAAGCTCTCCACATTCCTTTGTCTGGAACTCTGAGCAAATCTGTTTTGCTTCTCTCTCCTCAGCTTGGTGTTCCCAGGACTCTGCACTTTGCCAGGAAGAAGAGGACATGACCAGATCTTTTGTACGTTCTGAACATAATTCCCCCGCATTGTTTTGCAGTACAGTTGTTGTGGGTTACTATAATCTACCACTAAGCTGGGAGAAATGGAATGAGTGGAAGTGAAGAAAAATACAGAGTAAATAACTGAGAGCTGGGGGTGGGGAGTACGGCTGTGGAGATCTGAGTGCTGCAGAGTTACTCGGGTTGGATTCAAAGTCAGATATTATGGAGAGACTTGAAGTGAACAGACATAAAATCTGTTCCGTAACTTGTAGTTTCTGAGGAAAAAAAGCTACTTAAGGAAAGCAAAAGCTTTTTGTTGACACTGAAACCAAAAAATACATTCTAAAATAGTTCCATGATTTTTGTTACTTTAAGTTCAATTTTTACAAGTAAGTCTTGGCTAGAGAAAAATTATATAGAATAGTATGTAAAACATGCCTACCACTTTAAAATAATCCTACTCATATGTTTTTTGTTTGCTTCTCAGTTTGAACTTTTGATAGCAAGTTAAATTATTTGGATATTTTGTGGCATCCTTGCAGTTCTGTTGTTTGTAGCCTTCCAACTCTCCCCCCACACACACACTCCCCTCTCCCCTCTCTCTTAATAGTCTTAGAAAATGCGATAGTCTTTTATTTGGGGTTTTTTGTTTGTTTTTGTTTTTTGAGATAAGGTCTTACTTTGAAGCCTTGGTTTGTCTGGAGCTTGCTTGTAGAACAGGCTGGCCTCAAACTTAACGGTGCACCTGCCTCTGCCGCTCAAGTGCTAGGATTAAAAGCATGTGCTGCTATGTCCTGCCAGAATAATTTTAAACATTTTTTCCTATATTTATTTTGTGTGGAGTGTGGGCAGCAGTATGTATGCTGCTGTGTAACTGCGCAGCTCAGAGGACGACTTGTTAGAGTTAGTTCTCCTTCACCGTATGGGTCCCCGAGACTGAACTCAGATCATCAGGACTGGTGGCAGTGCCGTTACTCACTGGCTCAGTGTGGTGGTCATGTCTTACAGTGTTATCTCTTTACCTCCACTCTTGATTCTTTCTGTGTTTGAAGTTGTTCATTCCTGTGGTTTGAACATTTTTTTCTTGGCTGCATTTTTCTTCAGCTCTCATCATTGTGAAGCAGACACACACTCCTTTTGCTATATGATCTAGAGCAGAGGTTCTCAACCTTCCTGATGTTGTGACCCTTTAATACAGTTCCTCATGTTGTGGTGACTCCCAACCATAAAATTATTTTTGTTGCCACCACATAACTAATTTTGCTACTGTTATAAATCAAAATGTAAATATCTTTGTTTTCCAATGGCCTTAAGTGACTTCTGTGAAAGAGTCGTTCAACCCCAAAAGGTTCACAGCTCACAGGTTGAGAACCATTGATTTAAAGGCTCATGAGACATTTTTCTCTTGTTGGCATAGTGTTTCTCTAGCCCTAAACAGAGTTAAAGTTGAGATGACCGGTGGCTGTAAAGTGCATGACAGTGGATGGAGATGTCTCTTAATTTCTTTGTACCTCAGTTTCATGACCCAGATGGGTATAGTAAAGGAAGGCATCCCATAAGCATCCAGGGAGTCAAGGGCACCAGTGCTCCAGAGTTGATTGCCATCACTTACTCTCCTCAGCTGTGGAGTCTCTCCTTCCTGGGCTGCCCTTTAGAGGTGTATAACCTAGAAGATAGAGAAGTTTGACTGATTGGGTTCATACATAGATTTACTTCTTCAGTAAAACCACCATACCTACTATGACAAGGCAAAGCTAGGGATGTTTTCTTCATATCTGTGTATATACATGTATGTACATACATATCACAAACACTAATTCTCAAAAATCAATAATTAAGAAAAATGGACAAAGAAAAAATTGGATCAAGAATTAGAGGAAATACAAGTGGCCAATAAATACTTAAAATTATGTTATAAAAAGACAATTTAGGCTGGGCAGTGGTGGTACACACCTTTAATTGTATCACTTGGAAGGCATGGACAGATAATCTCTTGAGTTTGAAGCCAACCTGGTCTACAGAGCAAATTTCAGGACAGCCAGGGCTACACAGAGAAACCTAAACCCTGTCTTAAAAAACAAAACAAAACACAAAAACCAAAATCAAACAAGACAATTTAATAGAAGCAGTTTTTAGGTATATTTCCAATTAATAAATAGTAACCAGTTTCAGACTCACAGAATTAGGATATAGATGTTGTCCATGGTGGCTCTTAACTGTGTGTGACTAGATTACATGCCAGCTAGAAGAATCCTCTTCAGTATTGTCATAGCTTTGTGTTATCCCACTATAAGCTATGTATAGCTTAGTTCACATAGCCATTATCAGAACTTTGTGGCAGATGTTATTTTAATTTTTATAGATAAAGGAAGTAAAAACAGGGTTAAGAAGCTTATACAGTCAGGTACCAGTGTGTAATAAACTCAGGTTCAAACCCTTGACTTTAGTGCGCACACTCTAGTGTGGCCCTGAGTAAAGAAGTGCACAGGTTTGCCATTTGGCCTATCCCTATCATTTGTCCTTTTTATTTGTGCCTTAATGAGTCTGTGTTTTATTAAGTTAAAACCCCTGTTACTTGCTGTTAATATGGATTTTTATCTATGTATATAAAGGGAGTTAACAAATTAAGAAAATAGACTAAGTTGTAACGTACTGATTGTACATCTTATACAGCCTGTCCTGGAATGTAGACTAGGCTGGCCTCCAACTCACAGAGATCTGTCTGTCTCTGCCTTCTGAGAGTTGGAATTAAAGGCATGTGCCACTGCAACCAGGCCAGTTTGTCTTTTTTGTTTTTTTATGATTTATTTATTATATATACAGTGTCTGTCTGCAAGTATGCCTGCACATCAGAAGAGGGCATCAGATCTCATTTACGGATGGCTGTGAGCCACCCTGTGGTTGCTGGAAATTGAACTCAGGACCTCTGGAAGAGCAGTCAAAGGTCTTAACCTCTGAGCTATCTCTCCAGCCCTCAGTTTGTCTTTTTTAAATTTGTAATTTTTTAAATTTACTGTGTGGAGTGTGTGTGTATGTGGTGTAGGTGGATGAATGTCTGTATGCCACAGGGAGCACGCAGAGGTGACAGGACAACTTTAGGCGTTGGTTCTTGGCTTCCACACGTTGAGCAAAGTCTCTTTTTTCTGCTGCTGTGGTATGTACTCCAGGATAGCAATCCCACAAGTTTCCCCAGATTCTCTTATGTCTGCCTCCCATCTCACCGTAGTAGTGTTGGATTACGTGTAGTGATGAGGCAAGCGGGCCGTGTTCCGCCGCCCGGCTAGCTTTACCCGAAATAATTACACAGAAACTGTATTCATTTAAAACACTGCCTGGCCCATTATCTCTAGCCTCTTTTTGGCTAACTCTCACATCTTAAACCATTTCTAATAAATCTATGTATCACCACATGACTGTGGCTTACCGGCAAGATTCTAGCCTATGTCTGTCTCGGGCCGGAGAGCCATGGCGTTTGCCTGTCTCTGCTTTCTTCTTCCCAGAATTCTGTTCTGTCTACTCCACCTATCTAAATTCTGCCCTATCTAAAAGCCAGTTTCTTTATCTGACCAATGAAAGTAACACATAGAAGACCCTTCTACATCATTATAGGTGTGTACTACCACATCCAGCTTTTTGTATGGGGTCCAGAGATCAAACTCAGGTTATCAGGCTTGCTCAGCCATCTCCCCAGCACTAAATTGATTTGTCTTTTATTAAATTTGCAAGAGTTTTTTTTTTCATATCATGTCCAAGGAAACATGGCCTAACCTGACCTCTTGGTTTCTCTAGGCTCCATTGAATGAAGAATTATCTTGGACCAGACATTAAACACACAAACACTAATAAAAATGTATTAAAACCATGTATAGGGCAGATGAAAAGACTGAGCAGACAAGTGTTTGTTGTCATTATAGCTCGGGGTATATCTTGATAGAGTACTCTCTGTAAGTGGAAGTGTCCTGTCTCTGAGTCATTTCCCAAATTAGCACACAGAAGCTTAGTATTACTTATAAATGCTTGACCAATAAATAGGAGTGGGTGTGGCTGCAGTGACTTGCTCTGCCCCATTCCTTAGCTTCCTGAGAGTCTAGTTTTGTGTTGGATGCTGGCTGGAGTCACGTTTACCACTCCGACTCTGGGAAGTTTCTGAGTTCACACTGCTTATATGTAGTGTGCCACCCACTGCTCATAAACCCCATGAAATTGTTTGGTGGCAGGGCCTCTTAAAAGAGCCATGCCATTTTTGCTGCTAATGCTAAATCAGGAAGCCGTGCCTGTCCTATAAAAAGCAGTTACTCAGAAGCCAAGTTTGACTCCATTTGTGTGTGTGTGTGTTTAGAGTCATTTTTAAAGCTTTGTGAGGCTTTATGTGGAAATTCTTGCCTAACTTTTGGGTGCCATGTGTAGGTGGAAGTTTCTGTCCCACAGGCAGCTTCCCAAATTACCACATAGAGGCTTAATATTACTTAGAAATTCTCAAGCAGTAGCTCAGGCTTATTATTAACTAGCTCTTACATTTTAAGTTCCTTATTTATGCTCTGTCACGCTATGGTACCTTTCTCATTACTGCATGCCCATCTTGCTTGCTCTGTGTCTGGCTGACATCTCTTTACCCTGCCCTTCTCCTTCCCATCATCCTTAGTTTGGTTGCTCTGCCTTTATTTCTTACCTGGCTACTGGCCAGTCAGCATTTTATTAAACCAATTTGAGTTACAAATCTTTACATTGTACAAGATCATTCCACAGCAGCCCTCCTGTCTCTATCCCTGAAACCCACATAGTGGAACTTAAAAGTATCAAATGCTCATGATATTCTCCACCATAGATAGACAGCAAAAAGTAGTGCTCACATAGTCTTAATTATTTGGTGCCCTGCTCAAAGACTGTTAAAATCACCAAGCAGGTCCACTCGTGTTAGATATCTATAAGAAATAAAACTTCAGTGACAGGGTGTGCTTTTTATTATCAGTGTAAAAGAAGAAAGGGCGACTGACTTAAAACTACTGTGAGAAGCTAACACAGCACTCTCTGCTTTGATGGATATTTTTGAAGGTCTCAAAGTGTTCATCAGATATTTTGTTCTAATTTTACTCTTAGTGTGCTTCATTCTTGAAAGTAGTTTCTCAGAAGCTGGAGAAAGCAGCTAAGAGTACTTGTTACTCTTACAGGGGACAGGTTTCAATTCCTAGCACCCACATGGAAACTCTGACATCATTAATTTCAGTTCCAAGGGATCCAGCAGGCATGCATGTGCTGCATATACATGCGTGCAGATGAAACATTCATGAACATAAAATTTAAAATAAAATTATAAAAACAGAAGCCATTTCTTTAATTAAATTATAGTTTTGTTTTCATCAGTGTCTCCCGTAAAGGTGGCCCATAGAGCCACCTGGGTAGGATCAGCCCTGCCACCTACTGCTGAAGTGTACAGCTTCAGACTAGCGGCTCTGCTCTCCAGGCTTGTTTGATAGGCGTGCCAGTGTCTTCATTCACCTGCTGTATTCTGACGAGACAGACTGACTTTAGAAATAGCCCTTTTTTCAGGCCTGAGCAACAGTCTCCCCATGTTGCCTAATGACACCCCCTTAGTAAATTGTCTGTCTTTGTTATTAGGTGGCTGCCATGTAACTAACTAGCTTTTACAGTAGGATCTCAGATAGAACTTGAACATTATTTATTAGTGCACACAGAGGACAACTTTTGGGAGCTGATTTTCCCATCCTACTGTGGGCGCTTGAACTTTGGTCGTTAGGTTTGTATGACCAAAACAAAACAACAACATCAAAAAAAGCCAGTCATTTTCCCAGCCCTGAGTTGTAATTTTAAAAATAAATGTTGAAAAGATAGGCTGTTTTCCATGCTACTATTTTCAGCCCAGAACACAGTTCTTGAAAACCATGGAATTTGGCAACATGTTTTGCATGTAATGCCCTTTATATAGTGCCTTCTTAAATTAAAGTCTTTGCACTTACATAGGTTCCCTACAGAGTAATAAAAATATAGTCACCTACTGTTTTTTTGTTGAACAGTCTTGCTTCAGCTATAGCCTTTTTGTTGGTTTGTTTTGGTTTTTTTTGTGATGTTTTAAAAAAACATGTTGGGGTTTAAAGGGGAGGTATTTACTTTCATTATGCAAATTAACAGGAAAATACAAAGCAGGGTTTGGACCCTCCCTACTGTCATCTGGTGTGTAGCAGATTTGAGGTCAGCCTGGACTACAGGAGACCCTTTCTAAAACAATAAAAATGACTCACTATACTTGTTACATGCTCTCTTTAAACTCTAAGATTACTGAGTGTATCTTATTCTTGATTTAGGTTTGACAAATGTTTGTTTAATTTATTGAAAATATTAAGATACTAAGTTTTTACAAATAAGATACATAAGAATACAGATATATGTAAGTACACTTATAGCCTTTTAAAGTGTAAGATTAATTTATTTTTACATTGTCAGTTCTTAAATACCAAGTATTTGCACTAAAGGTTTTCCTCCTTTGAGCATTTTACTTACTGTTTTATATCTGTGAGTGTTTCTTCTGCATGTGTGTCACCTGTGTGTGGTGTCCCAGGTCTGGAGTTAAAGAGGGCTCCGAGTCCCATGTAGGTGCTGGGAAGTGAACGTAGGCCCTCAGAGGAACAACCAGTGTTCTTAACTGCTGAGCCATCTCTCCTCTGTCCCAGCTGAAGGGTTTTGTTTTTGTTTATTTCATTGTTTGATTTTAATTATTCCTTCATTCCCTCAGTCTAGAATCTCTTTTAGTTTTCATTTTGAGATCAGGTTTCCCTACATTGTCCAGGTTGGTCTTTATCTTGGCTTCATGTGTAATTACAGAGATAGGTCAAAATCGTCAGTAGTCTTGTGAGCCTTTAATGAGTTTGGTTGGTCCAATTTTGGGCAGCAGCAGCAAGAATGTTTTATGTGTACATTTGTGATGCAATGACTACCGCACCAAAGTTTTCCACGTCTGGTTTATCAGTCTTCTCTGCCAGTTCAGACTGTGTGCTGCAACACTCAGCTTTCATGGATGAGTCCGTGTTTTCCATGAAGCCCCGGCAGTGGAAAGGTTTTCAGGTCCAGGAGTTCTTGAGTGTCCAATTGACATCTTAAATTGCATTATTTGCGGCATTCAGAGACCCTTCCCTCTGATTTAGAGAGAAAGCATTGCATGATGGGTAAAAACCTGTAGCTCTGCAGCCACATCGCTTGAGCTAGAATCCTGGCTCATATCCCTATGAGAGCCTTGTGATGGGTGCATTGCTTTTAGCTACGGTACTCTTGCGTTTTAAATACTGTTAATACCTACACATAGCCTTGTTAGGAAATTTTTAAAAGTTAGTATGCACCTGGGTGTGGTACTGATCGCCTTTAATCCCAGCTCTCAGGAGGCAGAGGCAGGTGGATCTCTGAATTCCAGGCCAACCAGACTTACACAGCAAAACTGTCTCAAAACCAAATAAAGTTAATATGCCAAGAGAAATTCCAACATTGCCTCCATGTCTTAAATATGCTGTAGACGATCGTAATGCCAGTCAGGGTTGACGACAGGAATAGTCTAATTCCTAGAAGTGTTTTCAAAGCCCAGCCCTTTTGTAGTTGTCATTTATGTCATCACATTTTACTGCTGAGTAAATTCTTCCCAAAGATTGGCTATGAGGATGCTTTTCTTTCTTACAGATTTCTCAAACAAAATATTTTCCCTTTTTACTTGGGTATTAGACATTTTAAATAATTTAAAAGCAAGAACTAGTCATCAAGTTGCTTTCTTTTCCAGAAATACTTCATTTTTTTATTTCCATTATGCTATTATCATAGTATTATTTCTAATATGTTGATTGTAAATTAAAACTTGTGTCTCTTACTTGAATATTTCATTTGGTTCTCTGTAGTCCTGTTAGCACAATATTACATGTTTCTTTAGCCATTCACACTCACTGGCCATGGAGTTAGCTTCCAGGTCTAGGTTGTGACTCACACATTCTCTTCTTCCATCCTGTGTCTGACTTCATGCTGCACATTTTATCTGGACGTCTACTAGGAATTCAAATATTCATGCCTTTTCTTCTTGCCTGCTTCTTTCTCTCTCCCTTTACTCTGCCCAGTTCCCTTTCTCACTAAAACCTAACCACTGTCAGGTCTGAACTACTTACTCATCCCTGTCACAGTAAAGAGTCACTGGGTGCTGCTGTCAGCTAATAAAGGAGGAGGGAGAGTGCTCGCTGAGTCAGTGATCACAGACTCTTAGAGGTGCTGTCACTGCGGTGTATTACCCCGTTAACACGCGGACACTTGGTAAGGGTGAAGACCCTGTTTACTAGCTAATGAATTCTTACTTGTTTTGATCACAAGCCCTAATTTTGATGACTTTAGATTAATTGGGATTATGTTTTTATAGAAAACAGTGACATTCGAGGATGTGGCCGTGAACCTCACCCAGGAGGAATGGCAGCAAATGAAACCTGACCAGAGGAGTTTGTACCGAGATGTGATGCTAGAGACCTACAGCAACCTAGTAACCGTAGGTAAGGGAGCTGTCTACTTACCGTGGACTTCCTCCCTCTGCAGTGTGTGCCTCGCCTGTGCTCTGACCTTGAGGGTTGATACTAATAACTGTGTCCTTGTGCAAGTTCCTTGATTCTCCTCCTTCCTACGTCCTCAGGACCCCAGGACTCAGCCCCAGATCTGTATGATTGTCTCCAGCACTAACATGCAAGGTCTTTCCTGTCTCTGTAATAGGTGGTCCAATCCCCAAACCAGATGTGATCTTGAAGTTAGAGCAAGAAGAGGAGCCCTGGGTGGTGGAGGAAGAGATGTTCTGGAGACGCTCTGCAGGTGAATACGTGAGAAGTAGCTCTGAGTGTGAAAGCCACATGACAGTTGTCAGTGAGGATTGCTTCCATTTCACATTTCCCAAGACTGTGTTGTCTGTAAATGACAAAGGCTATGTGACGTGCTGTTTGTTAGGTTGTGTGACATTTCTATTCTAGGAATGACTCTGCCCTATTGGAGTTATGTTCTTTAATTTTTGAGGGGCAGTAACCCATGTGATTTCAGGATATGGGCGTTCTGGTGTATTTACAGCTTACCTTTATGATTTTTGTACCTATGTTTGATCTTCACCCCCTCCCTCATGTTCATAGTTTATTTCCTTACATATTCAACATTTCGTGGAGTGTGATATTTTAAAATCAGCTTTATTTTATACATGGGTTTCCTTTAATTTTTGGCTTCACTAGCCCCATGGTTGAGAAACTTTAAGTTCCTAGCTCAGGAATGCTGTGGTGGCCTCTTCCTGCTTTCTCACTTCTTCCCTTGAATGTTTTGAAAATAGAGCATTTGCCTACTTGGTTAAAAATGGAACCATCCAGAAGATACATTTAAACAGTGTCCTTTGTTTCTGCAGTTGCATTCACTCTTGTCTTCAGAGCTCTTGTTTATTTTGCATGTATGTTATAGATTTAACTGTCTTATTTGGAGGAAACCATACTGAGTTTTCCTAGGACTGTGCTGGACTTATGAGTTAACTTTAGCAGTTTGTCAAGCTCTTGTTTTCTTTCTATCTACTTTGAGAAATGGAACTTTCTAAATTTTCTTTTGTAGATCATGTAAATTGTTTGTTAGGTTTACCTAAGCTTTTGACAAGAAAGAAAAACAAGTTCTTATAGAACTAAAGAGGGATGCTTGGTGGTCGTGGCACATTTGAATTTACAGATACTGTATCCCTGAAAAATGCTAGACCCAACTGAAAAAGTATCCCACATTGTACAAGAGTCCAATGAGGTGCTAGGAATGTCTGTAACACATACAAAGCAGCTTTCATAAATATTTCACAACTAAGTGGATATAAATGAAAGAATGAACATTATAGTAATAGCGGTAAAGAGAAAATACTGTTTGGAGCATGGGCATGTAACTGCACAAAACAAAATCTACATGGGGCTTGGAATTTAGAGGATTTTTGTTTGTTGTTTGTTTTCTTTTGTTTGGATGAGTTTTTTGGTTTCTTTGTTTTAAGGGTGAATCTCTAGAGAACCCCATGCTGCCATTGAAATTCCTTGAAGTTGTGATTCTTCTGCCTCTCTCATACAAGTGCTGTGTTTTTGGGGTGCTGGGGATCAAACCGAGGGCTTTGTCCATGCTGGGCAAATACTCTACCAACTGAGCCACATCCCCAGCCCAACTAGAGAAATGACTCAGCAGTTACAGAGGACCTGAGTTTGGTTCCCAGCACCCACGTGGCAGCTCACAACCATCTGTAACTCCAACTCCAGGGGTTCTGAAACCCTTTTCTAGTTTGTTGTACGTGCATGTGGTACACATACATACATTCCAATGCACATAAAAATATTAAAGATATCAGGAAAATACCTTTTTATTTTTTTATTTTTTTTAATATTTATTTATTATTTATTATGTATACAATATTCTTTCTGTGTGTATGCTTGTAGGCCAGAAGAGGGCACCAGACCTCATTACAGATAGATGTGAGCCACCATGTGGTTGCTGGGAATTGAACTCAGGACCTTTGGAAGAGCAGGCAATGCTCTTAACCTCTGAGCCATCTCTCCAGCCCGAAAATACCTTTTTAAACTATTATATTTGACAAGATTGTCTGTATCTAAAGTTTTTAAGCCATGCTCTTTCCCAAACAAAGGCTTACTGTATTTTCTGTGAGCTTTAGGCAATTCTGTGTTATTTTCTACTTTTAAATATTGTTGGAAAAGAAGCTTGGTTGCTTTGTGTCATAAATCACTTGTTCTGTTTGCCCATACAAGTAAACCAGGGTTTACAGGTGAAGGCTGCTTTGTTGTATTTTCTTTAAGGCTCTAGAAGTCTTGCCAACTATGATCAGTGTTTCCTTTTGACTTGTGGTTCTTCTGTCCTTTGTCCGTTTGTTTGCTTTGTTTCTAGTGTTAGGAGTCAGCTTCCCCTTGTGTATTCTAAGCACAAAACACCAAATAGCTCCCCCAGCCCAAAGATTCATGGTTTTGTTTTTTATGCTGTTATATATAGATTTGATAGTGGTCCTGTTTTGATTATCATTGTTCATCCTTAAATGGAGGTATTTTCTACTGGATCCACTACAAAAAGAAATAAGAAATGTACTGAGCTAATAATAGGAAATCTTTGTGCTTCGTAGTGACCATGCAGTCAGGTTCAAAGTTGGGTTATCCATTGCCCCAAGCTGCAGAGATTATCATTTTTATGCTTCCTTTGTTGTTCAAAGTCCCGCTCACCCTCCTGTGCCAGTAGTCTATTAAAGTAGAATAAGGTTTATCTGCATCTGCTTACTCAGCTGTGCCTTCCTTGCCATTTGTCGGGACCAAGTGAAGTCCACTAGGTTCCTTCTACCAATGTCAGCACACCTGGATCTCAGAGTTGCATGACACATCTACGTTTTGCAGGACTCTCTTCCCTGTATATCTCATCCAAAATAAGAAATAGGTCTTGACTTCTGGGATTCTTCTCTTCCTTGACCAACCCATTTTCTATTTTTTTTCCTTATATTCTTGAGTTAAAGTTTCATTGAAGATGTATTTATTATTCTGTACTCTGTTTGTAGGGTAGTGGAGACAGGTGTTTATAACCACCATAAGCCTGGGAAGGCCTGTGTTTATCAATCCCAAGGCCATTTTGTGCTTGGTCTGTGACATAATTGAAATACCCTGTATTCCCTTGTGCAGCATTGCTTTGTAAGCTTCCTGCTGACCTCTCCCCGCTGTATGATAGCTTTCTGCTGCTTTGTCCCCTTTCCCCTGCGTCCATATAGAAGATGCTCCACTGCTTAATAAACGTCCTGGCATGAGCCATCAGCTTACACAGTCCTCCTGACCCCAGCATTTTGTCCTCTTATGTTCTCATTCCTGCTTTTCCTCCTTGGCACCACAGTTGAGGTTTAAAGCAGGTCTGAATTTCAAGTGACGCGGAGTTGACGGCACTGCAGAGGTGTGGAAACCATAGGATGAGCTGTTAGCAGCTGCAGCCAGAAAACCAGTGAGTGGAGATGGTTGGCTCTTGATCACTTTATACTTTAATTGGAAATGTGGCTTATTCATTAAGCATATATAAAAATAAATTATAACTAGATAGTTGACATTCTCTTCATATTTACTAAAAGTTTTGGATTGGAATTTAGTTTGGACAACCTGAATCTTCAGATGCTTTCATAATTATTACTTTATGAAACTAATAGACTTTGGGTATATAGAATGAACAGATTTACCAGGATTCTATGATAGTTCATGTAGGCAAAAGTAATGAGAACTTGTGGTTTCATGTTTCTTGATCTAATGGAGATGTTGTTTTCCTTTTATATAGTTTATTTCAGTATGTGTGCATGTGTTTGTGCACATGAGTGTGAGGGACACAGGACAATATCATCCTCAGAATTGCTATCCACTTCATTTAAGACAGACTGTGTCATTGGCCTGGAACTTGCCAGTAAGGCTAAACTGGCTGGCCATTGAGCTAAAAGGATCCTTCTGTTTCCATGTGAATGTTGGGAATTGAACTTGGGTCCTCCTGCTTGTAAGGAGAACTAAGCTATCTCCTTGGCCCGATTTCTCTGTATTTTAATATGCATTTTTAGTTTTCTCCAAAGTAATACTTGCAGTTGTTTTAAGAAAGTCAATAGAAATACAGATCTTGCCAGCCTGGTCTATAGAGTGAGTTCCACAACAGCCAGGACCACACAGAGAAACCCTGTCTCAGAAAACAAACAAACAAACAAACAAATTTTATAGTGGTATCCTATTCTAGCCTTACCTTTCACCTCCTTTGGTAAAATAATTTTTTAAAAAGGTAATGAAGATTTTGATGCTTTTTTGAGTACTAGACTGTACTGGTTAGATCAGAACCCAGAAGCTATGTTAATTGTCCCAAGTACCAGTATCTATAAGTCTTTTATTTCTAAACTTTCTCATGTCCTACCTGGAGGTACAGCCTTTAGGACACTAAGGGTTGGAGGTCTCACAATTCAGTATATAAATGTTCATATAATTCCTACTTTTTTGTTAACATGTATCCTTCTATATCTGCTTGCTTCTAAGTCTAGAGTATCTTTGGTTCATTTTCTCTAAAAATAAGCCTTTTTCTTGCCTGGGTTGTAAAGAACCAATCATGTTTTTGTATAGATAGTTAAGTGGTAGTATAGTCAAGTCCAGTTATAGCAAAGGAGATGTAATAGCTGCTATTTAAGGATGTGTGAGGATATTAGATGGCTCACAGAGCTTGAGAAGGACCAAAGGGGCTGTAGTCTGTGCATTTCCAGGAGTGAGTCACAATGGGTGTCTATAGGAGTGAACTGCTGAAGGCGTTCTTCTCGGAAAATAATCAAGGAAGTGCTTGCAGTTGAACTGAAGAAATGCTTTCCACTGTGAGTGCTTGCTGCCTGTTTTGGTCTCCTAAAAAAATGTCCATCTCCTCACTTAGTTCTGAATCTAATGTTCATGTTTGCAGGTGACAGTTCTGTCAACTGCATGTGAACCCTACATGCAGTTGTGCTTAGGAAAGGTAGTTTGAACTGCTTCATCCTTTTTGGAAGATTGAAACATCTTGTGGTTGGAAGAGATGTTATTATACTTAAGCAAATCTATATCGTCTGTCTCAGGGGTCTAATTGCTCTCTATTCAGATTTTAAAATCTCTTGTTTTTAGTGCAAGTTTTGCCCTATCTTTTTCTTTAAAATAATAATAAACAGATTTTTTTAATTCACTGGGGCAGATATCAAGGAGTATGGTTGCTGAATCATATGTAAAAATATTATTTAATTTTGCTGCCTAGTGAGATGGCTCAGAGCATTAAGGTACTTGCCTGTCAAACCTGACAACCTGGGCCCAATCCCTGGATCACATTATGGAAGTAAAAAACTGACTCCTGCAAGTTGTCCTTTGACTTCCTCATGCCCCTCCCTCAAATAAATAAATAAGTAAATAAAAAGTAGTAAAAAATTATTTTAAAATGTATTTAATTTTGAAAGAAACTTCTGGATTATCTTTAAAGTGAATGTAGCATCTTGATTCCCAGCAACAGTGTCTGTGAGTCCCTACTGTGCATCCTTGTCAGCTCTGGAGATGTCTGTGTTTAAGATTCCTGTACTAGCTGCTTAGTGTATGCCTTTGATGTTTTAATTTGCAGGAACCTCCCCAATTGCATACAGTGTTGAACATGGTTACATATGCTTAGTGACCACGTCTTTATATTTCTTTAAGTAAGGCTTTTGTTCAGGTTCCTGTTTATTTGTTTGACTGGATGCTTCGTCCTGGGGGTAGGGGAATTTCTTTGTTTTGGGTACACCAGTGAGTCGCCATACAACCCTGGCTGTCCTTGATCTTCCAGTCTTCATGCTTTGCCCTCCAGGTGCTGGAATCACAGACTTGTACAGCCACACCTGGCAAGGTTTTGTTTTTGTTTTTAATGTTAAAGTTTGTGTTCTCTGCATATGTGAGTGATCTTATGACATATTCTTCTGCAAGTACTTAGTATTCTAGCCTTATCTTCTCACTTGCTTGTTGGAATCTTTTGTACAGAGGGAGTTTTTAAATTTTCCTGAAGTTCAGCCTACTTTTTCATTGATCAGGCCTTTTCTTGTCCCCGCTCTCTCCAGCCCACCACCCAGACTTTGTCCTATGTTATCTTCTGTTAGTTTTAGAATTTTGTGCTCGACACTTAGCTCTCTGGTTTAAGTTACTTTTTTTTTTTTTATGAATGAGGCAATTTATTAACCCAACATCCTTTGTCCTAATGCTTCTTGTTGGCAGCTGCCACCTGTCCGGCAATCCTGTCCAGATCTCTCTGTCCCTGAGGTGTTAGCTTGCGGCCCCCATCCTGGTCCTTTTCCACCATTTTCAGTCCCTCCAGGGCTTGGAGAACGCGGCGGGCCACACTCTTGGAGCCTCTGCTGAAGTGGCTGGGCCTGACACCGTTTCTCTGCCGTCCTCCATAGATCTTGGTCATGGAGCCAACCCCGGCACCACCACGCAGGTACAGGTGCCGTGCTGTAGAGGCAGCTCGCGTGTAGAACCAGTTCTCATCATAGGGGGCAAGCTCTTTATGCTTGGCCAGCTTGACTGTGTCCACCCATTCGGGGACTTTCAGCTTCCCGGACTTTTTGAGGAAGGCTGCCAGAGCTCTGATGAACTCCTGCTGGTTAACGACTTTTACCGTAACTCCAGGTGCTAGCCAGGGGAAAGGGAACGACGGGATTTCCCGGGCGCACAAGTCGGGCGTCGAGTCTCCTTAAGTTACTTTTTGTGAAAACTTTATATCTAGACTGTTTATTTGATGCAGATGTTTAGTTATAGTGACTCTGTTTGTTGAAAAGGCTATCTATGACTATTTCCTTTGTTCCTTTGTCAAAGATTAATTGACGATATTTAATTTGAGTCTGTTTTCTGAGTTCTTTATCCTGTTCCATTGTTGTTTGTCTCTTCCCCTGCTTCCAGACTATATGATTGTTAGAACTTACTAATAAGTCCTGAAGTCAGGTGGTATCTATCTCACTGTCTTTCTCCTCTAATACTGTGTTCTCTCTTCTGGGTGTTTCACCTTCATGTGAGCTTTAGAATCAGTTTGTCTCTGTATGTGAACAGAGTAAAGTGCAAAATGAGATTACTTTGAACCTGGGAATCTAATTAAGAGCTAACATGCTGAATGCTGAATCTTCCTATCATCACTATTCAGTATTCACTCTTCTTTAATTTTAGTAGTCAGAGTTTGTGGTTTTCCCTTTATAGATCTTGTACATCTCTTATTAGATTTGTATTTCTTTTGAAGAATACTAATATAAATAGTGATGTATTCTTAATTCCAGATCCTGTTTGTTACTGATAAGCAATTTAGTTTTGCATGTTTACCTTGTGTCCTGCCACCTTTTTAATAATGATTGGTCACAACAGGTTTTAGTTGTTGATTCTCTTGGATTTTCTGCATGGATGACCACGTTGTCTTTGAACAGTATTAATGCTGCTTTTTCTGTCCCTCCAATTTGTACATCTTTTATTTCCTGTTCTTATCTAACTGTATTAGCCAAGAGCTCAGTGTGCTGTAGAAAGGTGGTAAAAAGGAGCGGCCGCACCATTTTCCTGTTGAGTTCGTGGTCTTGTCAATCTCATCCTCATGATGCTTTTGCTGTAGCATGATACATGTGCTCTCCAGCCAACAGTCCTCTGCCTGTTTTCATCGTGTACAATCGTCTTGAAATCTTTTGTCTGTTGTATATTCCTTCCCATTTCTCTTACCTTTAAGCTCTGACCTGTTTTTGGAAAGGAGGAGAAGTAAACTTACACATTTAGTCTGGCCCACTGTCTTTAACCACAAGTACTAATTTTATCTTATTGCTACTTGACTCCTTATCTAAGTCCTTTATGTGTTTACCCTTTCATTTTCATTCCATTCATTGTGCCGATTTCTTCATTATTGTATATCCTTGTATATAATCAGTGCTACTTAGATCTACAAATGTCAGGTTGTTGTTTTCCCATAATATTGTCTGTAGGTGTTAACTTCATCTCTAAGAACTAGGGGGCATTTGCAGTTTAGTTTCTTTTTTATTGGTGACTAAACCCAACTATAAAGATTCAACACCACATTAGCAAATTTCTAAATTGTTATGAATAGTTTAGTGATAGAAAATTTCACAAGTAATGATTTTTGGTCCTCCATTTTAGAAGTTTGGGAAGTTGATGAACAGATGGAGAAACAACAGGAAACACTTGTGAGGAAAGTCACATCCACCTCCGAGAAACCTCTGATTAAGGAAAATGTCATTGACTGTAAAGAGGTTGCAGAAATCTTTCTTCTGAGCTCAGATGTTGTTCCTTCAAGACAAAGCCTCTATGATCGTGACTCACTTAATAAGTGTTTGGAACAAAACTTAGATATTCTTAGTTATAATAAGATTTGTGTAAGAGACAATAACTTTGAATGTAATAAGTATGGGGCTCCATTTTATCATTGCTCACCCTGTGCCATAGCTCCCTTTAAATGTGATCACTGTGGACAAGACTTCACTCATAAACTTGACCTCCTCAGACATGAGAGAAATCATGCTGGAGAAAAACCTTATGGATGTAAAGAGTGTGGAAAGTCCTTTAGCAGGAAGGAAAATTTCATTACGCATCAGAAAATCCATACTGGGGAAAAGCCATATATGTGTAAAGAATGTGGAAAAGCTTTCATTCAAATGTCTAACCTCATTAGACACCAAAGAATTCACACTGGGGAGAAACCTTACGCTTGTAAGGATTGTTGGAAAGCTTTCAGTCAGAAGTCAAATCTCCTTGAACACGAGAGGATTCACACTGGAGAAAAACCCTATGAATGTAAGGAATGTGGGAAATCCTTCAGCCAGAAGCAAAATCTTATTGAACATGAGAAAATTCACACTGGGGAGAAACCTTATGCGTGTAATGAGTGTGGTAGAGCTTTCTCTCGAATGTCCTCTGTTACTCTGCACATGAGAAGTCACACAGGGGAAAAGCCCTATAAATGTAATAAATGCGGAAAAGCTTTCTCTCAGTGCTCAGTATTTATTATGCATATGAGAAGCCACACAGGTGAGAAGCCTTATGTATGTAATGAGTGTGGAAAGGTCTTCTCGCAAAGTTCTTCCCTTACTGTACATATGCGAAATCATACTGCTGAGAAGCCCTACGAGTGTGATGAGTGTGGGAAAACCTTCAGCCGGAAAGAGAATCTTATTACACATCAGAAAATTCATACTGGAGAGAAACCTTATGAATGTAATGAGTGTGGGAAAGCTTTTATTCAGATGTCAAATCTCATTAGACATCAGCGAATTCATACTGGTGAGAAACCCTATGCATGTACTGTATGTGGGAAAGCCTTTAGCCAGAAGTCCAATCTTACTGAGCATGAGAAAATTCATACTGGAGAGAAACCTTATCTTTGTAGTCAGTGTGGAAAAGCCTTTAGTCAGAGACAAAATCTCCTTGAACATGAAAAAATCCATACTGGAGAGAAACCATTTAAATGTAATGAGTGCAGTAAGACCTTTTCTCGAGTCTCATCCCTTACTCTTCATATGAGAAGTCACACGGGGGAGAAACCTTATAAATGTGATAAGTGTGGAAAAGCCTTTGCTCGATGTTCATTACTTACTATACACATGAGAAGTCACACAGGTGAGAAGCCCTTTGAATGTAATACATGTGGGAAGGCCTTTGCTCAGAGAGCATCCCTTTCCATACATAAGAGAAGTCATACAGGCAAGAAACACTCTGTACTAAATGAGGCAATGCCTTATCTATGCAATGCCTTATTTACTTGAAATGTCTGATGTAAGTGCAAAACCAAGATCTCTTTGGAAAAATAACAAAACTTTGGAGTTTATGAGCAAATGCAGAGAAATATGTATATAGATAAATACAGCGTAATAAAATTTTCAATTCTGAGAATCTGTAGATAATACAGTTCCAAATAATTGCATAATATTTTTCTATAATATTTTACAAAGTGATAATAAAATTCACATGAGATAGAAGTGTAAACCAGGCATAGTGATGCTTGTCTAAAATTCCAGCATTTGGATGACAGGAAGATTGCCACAAGATTGAGGCCAGCCTGGTCTACATAGACTGTGTCTCAATAAATAAATAAATAAAAGTCCATGAATTGCTGAGATGATTTTAGAAAAAGAATGGTATAAACATACTTATTGTAATCTTTATACTGTGGAGATCGAGTCACAGGAATCTAGAGTTTGAGGTCAGTTTGTGCTACATAGTGAGATCCTATCTCAAAACAAAACAAAAGTATAATCCTAGTAGTACTTAGACTAGCACTCTTTATAATATATGCTAAATTTACAGCCACTTCAAACTGTATAGTATAGGAACATAATTAGGTGGGTGAACAGGTTATAGAGTGCTCAGATACAGAGCTGTGGAAATATGTGAACTTGGTGTTTGTCAGACATGAAATTATGAGTTGGCAAAGAAAGAATAATCTAGTCATTTGTTTCTGGAATGTTTGACTCTTGGAGAAAATTAAAGTATAAACATTACTGCACTATAAACACTTCCAAAGGATTTGACCTTGAAACCATTGGATGCTGATGAGTATGATGGTGCACGTATCCTAGTGCTTGGGAGGCAGAAACAGGAGGATGAGGAGGTCAAGGCCAGCTTTGACTCCAAAGCAAACTGAGGTAAGCCTGAACTACATAAGACTATCTTGGTGCTGGAGAGATGGCTCAGCGGTTAAGAGCACTGCCTGCTCTTCCAGAGGTCCTGAGTTCAATTCCCAGCACCCACATGGTGGCTCACAACCATCTACAATGGGATCTGATGCCCTCTTCCGGCACACAGGTGTACACTCAGAGAGCACTCATACATAAAATTAAATAAAGTTAAAAAAAAAAGACTATCTTTAAAAGAAAAGAAAAAAACGCAGACTATTTGTCTATAACTCGAAGTCAAAAGAGTCAGTTTTGAAAAAGTAAAAAGATACAGTTCTACTTCAGATTATTTTCATTTCTATCAGAGGCTCTAGAAACTTGTAAATAATGAAGAGGAAATACATGCATATGAATTTAAAACCTGGATGCCCAGCAGTGGGCTAATGGATGAATAGAATACAACCTATCCCAAGGGTGGAATGGTGTGTAGTAGTTAAAACAAGGAGATTCATAGTGTGTAGCAGGTAGTTACCTAAAACAGTGTGGAGTGAAAAATAAGATGCCATGCAACATACTGTTTACTTTATCCATGTAAGTCTCAGTGAAACCCTTTACAAAGGATAGAACTGGGTTTTTGAAATTTATTGACTAGAAACTGGTTTTAGTGAAATTTTTATATATGTATGTATATAAAGTTATTTAAAATTGGTTAGAAAGATTTATGCTAAGACCTTTTTAGTTTTGTCTTTCACAAGACATTGGGACTGAATGTGGGGAGGGTGTTCTTGGGAAGGGGCCTTTTTTGTCTTTAAAGAGACCAGTAGAACATAAAATAAATCTTAAAAGTTAGTGACACATGGTAGTAATATGACTTGTCTTTTTTATATAATATCAAAATAGAACAATTCATGCAAGACACCTGAGTAGAGACTCCCTTTAAGCAAAGAAGCCATGACACAACAATGATTCCTTTTTTCCTCCCAGGTGCTGGTGGTGTTTCCTAGTTATTCTCATATCAACTCGCTAAGAGAAACTTGTTCCCGTTTAAAAAAAAAATTCTATAAATATAGGATTCACATGCTCTTTCAGATGCTGAACCATTTTATCTGAACTATTTCCATATGCCTCCCAACATCCCAGAGCCAACGCAGAGGGATTAAGATTTTGAAATCATTCTGCCTCCATAGTGAGACCCTGACTCAAAAAACAAACTTTGTCTTGAGGGAACAAATTAGTTGGTAAAGCCCGTCTCTTCCAAACATGAGTACCTGAGTTTGATCTCCCTCCCCCCCCCCAAAAAAAAATAAGGCTTAGTGGTTCACAATTGTAATCCCAGCCTTGGGGAGAGACAGTCAGATCCCTGAGCCCTGCTAGCCAACTAACCTACCTAGCCTATTTGGCAAATTCTTTTTTTTTTTTTTCGAGACAGGGTTTCTCTGTGGTTTTGGAGCCTGTCCTGGAACTAGCTCTTGTAGACCAGGCTGGTCTCGAACTCACAGAGATCTGCCTGCCTCTGCCTCCCGAGTGCTGGGATTAAAGGCGTGCGCCACCACCACCCGGCCCGTATTTGGCAAATTCTAAGCCAGTTAGAAATCCTTTGTCCCTGCTTCCCCAAAATGATTAGCTCCTGAGGAATAACACCCAAGGTGTCCTGTGACCTCTCTGACCTCCATACAGATGTGCACCAACTGAATACACACAAATACACATACCCACACAATCCTTAGAATGGTACTATATACTAAAAATTTGAAGTTAGTGTGTTTTATTCTTTGATATTTTGTTTCACATTTAACATTTTTGGTATTTGGATTCATCTTTCAACCAGTGAAGTATTAAATCCAAGCAAGTTTTTATTGTGGCATTGGAAATATAAACTCAACATTAATAGATGTACGATTGTTATTTTCTTTGACAAAGTGCTAAGTAAAGCGATTGTTTATTTGGACAGCTGCTCGACCCTGAGCCATATATATCCAATCTTTTATTAAATTCATCTTTGAAGCAGTGATGTCTTAGGTTAAGGAAATCTGTATCATAAGTTATTTACTTATTAGTTTGAGGCCAGGTCTCATGTTTCGCAGTCTGTCTTCAACTTGCTTTGTAGCTATGGATCAGTTTGAACTTCTGATCCTCCTTCCTTGCCACCTCCCAAGTGGCTGAGAATATGCACCACCCTGCCTTGCTTATGAATTGCTGATTCTTAAACCCAGGGCTTTAACTGAGCCACATTCTTAATCTAAATTATCCCAAGTTTGAAAATCTGAAGTTAGTGTAATGAAAAATGTGGTTTTTATTTCTTTGTGATGTTTTTGTATGTATGTGTGTAGTACTAGGAATTGAAACACTGCTCCTTCTCCCTACGTCCTCACCTTTGCTTTTCTCAGACAGGTTTTCATATGCAGCTCAGCATTGGCATTGAGCTCTGATCCTTCTCCCTCAGCCTCCCAAATTATTGAGCTCATAGGCATTGCTACTGTGCCCAGCTGAAAAGGTGTTTTATACTAGTACATACCCCTCTCTCAGTCTGCCGTTATTCCACTAAGGATTTGCTAGGCTCTTAACTAATTACTAATGTCTTTAGCATCTTACAGAAATAATAAGATGTTCTAGGGAATTTGCTTTGTGATATTGGTGTTCTAACTCTATGATTTTGCATATGGTTAACATAAACATTAATTTCATTGTTAATATATTTTGAAATGAGGAGCCTTTTTTATTAGGTGGCTATACACAATTTATTTGTTCAGTCTTAACCTGCAACCCATTTACACCCTTTCAAAACCATTGACTTACAGGTTTATCCAGTTTTGGTTGAAAGCAGTGAAGATCCCAAATTCTGAACAATGTTCTCTATAAGGTCCTCATTCTCCTAACATATAAGACAATCTTTAAGATAATTTTTAAAATTTTTGTCATCTTTACAGTATTATTTGATGAGCAAAAAACCACTAATACATTTTTTTAAAGACAAGAATTAAGGGTGTTGGTCAAAGGGGTCTTTAGATTTTATATTTGAATACTAATTTGTTTGAAGTTGACTTCACATAAGTAAAAATCTCTTTTGGATAAAAATTATTAAACTATAACAGTTTGTACTGTTATGGTACTTTGAATGTTGGACAGTAGCTTGTCATAAATAGCAGGGATTAATTTTAATGGAAACAATGTTTTACTAAAATATTAATAAAGAATTATCATCATTCTATATATTTTGTTCTTTGATAGGCTTCATGCTAAGTCTAGTTTTGTGAGCATACTTAATATTTATAGATGTAAAAATAATTTTCAAATTTATACATTGACGACATAAGAACCCTATGTAAATATTCTCAATTGTAATGCATTTGTTTTTGTTTGGGTTTTTTTGTTTTGTTTGTTGTTTTTTGACTAGACTCTTTTTTTTTCTCCCATTTTTCTATTCTTGTGTTTTTCTTTTTTACATTGGGCCTGTATTTCTTAAACTGCATACAGTTGTGTAAGGTGTATAAAATACAAGCTCTGCTGCCTCTTCCATTTACATGGATTTGAAGTAAACAGAGTTATTTTTCAACTGCAGATTGGAAGGCCCTCCTTAGGGTCCTCTTTGGTTCTCCCCTCCCCCCAGTAAGACTGACTAAACTCAATGAGGTGAAGTGCCTGGTTATAAATTGAATATGGGATCTAAGGGGGGGATTTCACTGATTGTGATTGTTTACCAGGGAGCAAATTATCTGTCCTCTGTAAATTCACACTCGCTTCCTCTGCCTTAAATGTTGGGACCAGAGATATACCAGTAGAAGTGAATTCACTAGGATCTTCTCATGTGAAAGATGAGAAAAACATAAGGCTCTTGTGCTTTCTTGGTGACCATGTGGGGTGTACTTAGATGTCAGCCCTTTTGAAGTACCATGGGGAGTGTTGTCTATAACCAAGCTCTACTCCCTATGCAGAAGACTTTCAATTTTATCTATAGGAGAAAAGAGCATGTGGCTACTAAACACCCTCTGTCTTGCCAAAGACAGTAAAAGAGATAGTTGTGCTTCTGAAGGCTGCATGCTAGGACTCATGGCAGTACAATGTGAGATTGAATAAAATTATAGAGGGTGCTTCCTCTCCTGCACACTGGAGCACCATAGCTGTGGGGCTGCTATACAAAACAGAATTACGAAGCAGGGCAGTGGTGGTGCACACCTTTAACCCCAGCCCTTGAGAGGCAGAGGCGGAGGCAGGTATATATATCTGAATTTGAGGTCAACCTGGTCTCCAGAGTCAGTTCCAAGACAACCAGGGCTGCTACCCAGAGAACCCTGTCTGGAGGGAGCAGAACTATGAGATAGACCAAGATCTTAGTAGATGAGAGGACCCGCAAGATGTAGACGAGACTCAAACCAGCTGCCAAACACTAAAATAGTCAAGCATAGTTACCTTAGTTTGCACTACATTCTTTGACGGATGTATTTTTTAACATTGGAAGGCATGTTAAAAAAAAAAAAGGCAAGGAAAATAGACGGAGTACACGAAGACAAACCAGGCTCAAATTTGGCACAGATTTATAAGAAAGAAGATAAGTATGGTTGAAATGTTAAGGAGTGTTGTAGAAAGCATAGTCAATATGCAAGCAGACAAGTAATGTAAGCAAAGAAATGGATACATTCCAAAGGCTCAAGAGGAAACAGTAGGAAAGACATCTCTGATATGTACTGAACACAGCCAAGGAAGATTCAGAAAGTTGAAAATTTCAGCTGAAATTTCTCAAGCTAAAATGCAACTCATAGTAGCTGAACTGAAGATCAATTAAAAAGATATAATTGTCACTGCAGTTTCAGAAGGAAAAGATAAATATGTTGACAACTAATGGCTGAGACTTTTCAAAATCGATAATGATAATCACAAAAATTGCAGATCCAGTAGGTTCAAAGGAACACCAAGCAGATTAAATATGAAAACTACCCGTGTATACCATATTAAAACTGCAAAAAAGGCGAAGCAAACCTTGAAAGAAGTCAGTTGGGAGGGCTTTTCAAAGACCCTCCTGTTGTAATGTCTATTATGGTTTCATTTTGTATTGTTACTATTCGATAGAAGAAGGGTTAAGAAGATTGGGTTTCTCTTCAGAAACCATGCATACAAGTAAAGTATTTAATGTGTTTTTAAAGTCTGAATTCTATAGTGAAGTGGTTAAGATGGAAAAAAAAATGTTAAAACTGTCTGAGAGCTAGACACCGAAGGAAACCTCTGTCCTGGTTTCCTGAGGACAAGACCTCTGAGGCTGTACCCAGAGAACCCATACCTTAACAGAAGTCACTGCAGAGGCAGGGTCCCATCCTTTAAAGTTTGAGATTCACCAGTCTTTGAGAAGTGAGAAGAGTTAGCACACTTGGTACTCAAAATATGTAGTTAGGAACAGAAACACCACTTTCTCAAACCTTTCCCAAAAACCTAAAGGGGAAGAAACACTTATCTCCTGTGAAATCAGCATTACCATGGCAGAAAAACCAGACAAACAATAATACAGACTAGTGCATCCTTATAAATACTCCTGAGGGCTGGGGAGGTGTCTCCGTGTTCTTGAGAGGACCTGGGTTTAGTTCCTGGCACCTCCATGGCAGCTCACGGCTGTAACTTCAGTCCTAAAAGTTCTAGCATCCTCTTCTGGCCTCTGTGGACACTGTACACATGCAGTGCACAGACATACAGCCAGGCAAGACACCACCCATATGATAAATTAATTTTTTAATTTAAAATATTGATTCAAAAACACCTTGGTAAAACACTAGAAAACAATTTAAATATATGTTTAAAAGAATCACACACCATAATAAAATGGTACTTCTGAAATGTAAGGATGGCTCTTCATCTAAGAATCAATAAATGAAGCCAATTGCCACGTTAATGTACTGAAGACACCATCAGTCAGCTGGCCTTAAAGGGGAGAATTGACAGAATTCAAGCCATTTCTTTTAGAAATTGAAAACCTGGGTGTTGTGCATAATTACAATCCTAGAAGTTGGTTAGTGAAGATGGGAGGATCAGGGGTGCAAGGCCAGTGTGTGCTACACCAGGGTGAGTCTAGGAAAAGAGAACAGAACTCTCTCGATAAAGTAATAAAAGGGAAGTAATCAACAGGTTGTCTCTACTCAAGGAAGAGACACTTAGCCATGTCATCTTTCTCTAGCTGGCTATCTCATTAAAGGATTAAGGGCAACATACAGAAGTTTCATTGAAAATCTTAATGGTAAAAGATGAGGTCCTCTTGACATGAGCCCATCAGTGGATAAAGAAAGTTCGGTCTGTACATAACAATGGAATATTATTTAACAATAAGAAATGACATCCTGGAACATATAACATGAAGGTTCTTTGAAAACATGCTAAGTGAAGTAAGCCGTTAAACACAAAAGGCTAATTTTCTATGACTTAAACTTACTGGAGTACCTAGAATATGAGGATTCAGAAGTTGGCATAGAGGCTACCAGAGATGGGAACAAGGAGAAATGGAGTGATGTTTAGTGGGTAAAACAAATGGTGAGAATTGTCTGGAGATCGTGGTCATGACTGCATAATAATGAAAATATACAGGAAAAATGGATAAAATGATAAATCTTCCCACTCAAGTTCAAAAATTCCTCTCATAATTTCAGTATCTATATTGTCTTTGGAGTCATTTTCTTGCCAGGTGCTTTTGGCACACGCATTTAATCCCAGCACTCAGGAGGCAGAGGCAGGCAGATCTCTGAGTTAGGGGCCAGTGTGCTCTACAGAGTGAATTCCAGGACAGCCAGAGCTATACAGAGAAACGCTATCTTAAAAAAACAATTTTTTAAAAAGTCATTTTCTTCAGTGTATTTTCTTGTTTTCTTCACTATATCCTTGATGTCTAGTACTTTTGTTTGTGTAGTACACATGACATTGTCAAGATGCTAGACGTTTTTCATATTTTTAAAAATATTTTAACTGAAGTAGAATTATACCATTTTCTGCCTTCCCATTCCTCCTTCCAATCCTCCCATGCCCCCACTCTCAAGTTGATAGCCCCCTTTTCTTTGATTATTACTATTACATACACAGTGTAAATGCGCACATACATATATATGCACAAGTAATTAAATATAACCTGTTGGGTCTGTTTTTATTGTTTGGGTGTAATTGGACAACCCACGGAGGTGGTTTATCCCTCAGAGAAGCTAATTCCCCCAGCAGTTGTTAGTTGCCTGTAGTTCTTCATCTAGGGATGGGACCCTTGGAAAATGTTCTCTTCCACACTAGTTACATTCATTGATTCTGCCGTTGTCCCGGCCTTGTTTATGTATCCATTTCTAAGAGAGGTTGTTTCCCAGCTGACTCCTTGATATTCTAACTCTCACAATCTCCGCATCCCCTCTTCATTGGTGTTCCCAGAGCAATCGCTGCAGGAGCAGTGGGTGCAGTACAGGTGTACCTTTGGAGCTGGGTTCCCTTCAAGTCAGTTGATCCCTGCACTGTGTCTAGTTGTGGTTTTCTGTGATGGTCTCCATTTACTACAAAGAAAGGCTTCTTTAAATGAGGAGTGGTAGCTACGGTTATCTGTGGGACTGAGGTTAAGATTTATAATGTAGTAGAGAATTATGTTGAGGCAGCAAAGGGTGGTCGTAGATTCTTTTCTAAGGTCCATGACCTCACCAACCCTGGACAGCTGGCTAGGTTTCCAGTACCAGTCACGATTTCCCTCTTGTTGAGTATGCCTTAGGTCCGGGCACCGCCATGTGAGTGCCATTTATTACATCTTTACAGAAATCTTGCCGTCATAGTCATTGTCGTGGTTCATGGGTGTTGCAGTTGGGTGGGACTGTTTAATTGCTTCCTTTCCTTGGCAGCTTGCATGGTATTTTTTGGAAACATAGAAATTAGATCCAAAGGAAAGAGGCTTTTAGGCCAGATCCAATCTGAATTATCCAAGACCTGTGTCTAAAGTGGGCAGGGTCTTTAGTACTTGGGACCAACCCTCAACCCCAAGAGTCAACCTAGACTATGCTGATAGTCTCTGTTGTTTGGGGAGTCACTTGGACTATCCTGACCAATCCTTTAAAAGGTTTCTCATGCCTAGTACTGGGGAGGTGGTTAGTCTATCGGGAAGCATTGTCAGCCCAAATGGCATAACTTCTTTTAATATATATATATATATTTATGTTTTACACACACATACACACATATATGTATCACATATAATATACTTTTAGGTAAATATAAAGTAGTAGTATTCCTTGAGCCTTTATCAAACAGCCTTGGTGTTATTTGTCTGTTGTCCCTCCTCCAGCAGTGTGCATAGCCACTGCACTCATTACAGCCAGGAAATAGCAACAATATAATGTCCTTCACCAGATGAACGGATAATGAACATGTGGTACATAAACACTGTTATGCTGTCCAGCTGTAAAGAACAATTAAATCATGGACTTCACAGGTAAGTGACTGGACTTTGAAAAGTTTATAGTGAGTAAGGTAACCCAGATCCAGAAAGATAAATGCCACATTTTCTCTGTCATCGCAGTTTGTAGATCCAAATCCTCAGGTGAGATAGGACATGGAGTAACCGCAGACAGCAGGGAAGTATAAAGGTGAGATAGGACATGGAGTAACCGCAGACAGCAGGGAAGTATAAAGGTGAGATAGGACATGGAGTAACCGCAGACGGCAGGGAAGTATAAAGGTGAGATAGGACATGGAGTAACCGCAGACGACAGGGAAGTATAAAGGTGAGATAGGACATGGAGTAACCGCAGACGGCAGGGAAGTATAAAGGTGAGATAGGACATGGAGTAACCGCAGACGGCAGGGAAGTATAAAGCTGAGATAGGACATGGAGTAACCGCAGACGGCAGGGAAGTATAAAGGTGAGATAGGACATGGAGTAACCGCAGACAGCAGGGAAGTATAAAGGTGAGATAGGACATGGAGTAACCGCAGACAGCAGGGAAGTATAAAGGTGAGATAGGACATGGAGTAACCGCAGACGGCAGGGAAGTATAAAGGTGAGATAGGACATGGAGTAACCGCAGACAGCAGGGAAGTATAAAGGTGAGATAGGACATGGAGTAACCGCAGACAGCAGGGAAGTATAAAGGTGAGATAGGACATGGAGTAACCGCAGACAGCAGGGAAGTATAAAGGTGAGATAGGACATGGAGTAACCGCAGACGGCAGGGAAGTATAAAGGTGAGATAGGACATGGAGTAACCGCAGACGGCAGGGAAGTATAAAGGTGAGATAGGACATGGAGTAACCGCAGACGGCAGGGAAGTATAAAGGTGAGATAGGACATGGAGTAACCGCAGACGGCAGGGAAGTATAAAGGTGAGATAGGACATGGAGTAACCGCAGACGGCAGGGAAGTATAAAGGTGAGATAGGACATGGAGTAACCGCAGACGGCAGGGAAGTATAAAGGTGAGATAGGACATGGAGTAACCGCAGACGGCAGGGAAGTATAAAGGTGAGATAGGACATGGAGTAACCGCAGACGGCAGGGAAGTATAAAGGTGAGATAGGACATGGAGTAACCACAGACGGCAGGGAAGTATAAAGGTGAGATAGGACATGGAGTAACCGCAGACGGCAGGGAAGTATAAAGGTGAGATAGGACATGGAGTAACCACAGACGGCAGGGAAGTATAAAGGTGAGATAGGACATGGAGTAACCGCAGACGGCAAGGAAGTATAAAGGTGAGATAGGACATGGAGTAACCGCAGACGGCAGGGAAGTATAAAGGGACCACAGGTGCAGGGGAGGCTGAGAGGGGACACAGGTGGTATGCAGTGGGATATAGAAAGATGCTAGATTTTGTTACACTTAGAAGAGTGTAGGTTTTTTATCCTCAAAAGCAGAACTTAACTAAACTTAAAACCCAATCTGTCTGTCCTGAAGGAAGCAGTAGCAGACATTATTTTTCCCCTTCTTTAGTCATCTAGCTGTTCATTTCCCTGGGCTCTTTGGAGTTTCCCTAATACGCATGGCTCGGGCATATCTTAAAGACTTGAGATGCTCAGCCAGCAAAGGCCTCTGTGCCAAGCAGGATAACATGAATTTTGTTCCTGGAATCCACATAAAATAACTCAAATGCTCAACTAATAAACTGACAAATTGGGCTTAATATCTAAGATCTACACCTGAAAATTCAAGACATTACATTCCTTAATACAAAAGGAGGAGGAGGTAGAAATTAGCCATTTGAAAAGAAAGCCAAATAGGATGAGCTTCCAGTGTTGAGCTGCATCTACAACAGGGCAGTTAAACTGGGCATCCATCATGAAAGTCTGAGGCTTTAAGTGTCAAGAAGCAAGAAAATTACCAAAGACTTCGAAAGATGAGAAGAGCCCTTGAAGAGACTCTTAGTGACTCAAAAGAAGATGCCTTTGATGATAATATTAATAACTGCAAATTAATGTCAGCTTAAAGTATCTAAATGTGTAAAATATGAAAATATGACCAGGCAGTAGCTGTGCACGCCTTTAATCCCAGCACTCAGGAGGCAGAGGCAGGTGAATCTCTTTGAGTTCAAGGCCAATCTGGTCTACAGATTGAGTTCCAGGATAGCCTCCAAAGCTACAGAGAGAAACCCTGCCTCTAAACTACCCCCCCCCCAAAGTATAAATATGCACAAATCAAATGACCTTGGAAAAACACAAGGCAATAAATCAATACTCGTCTTTTGCTGTGACTAGTGTACCAACTCCAAACTCTGAAAATAAGGGGTTAATTAAAAATATACCTCCCCTTTTTGAAGGTTTATTTTTTTGGCGGGGAAGAGAAAGAGAGAGAGAGAGAGAGAGAGAGAGAGAGAGAGTGTGTGTGTGTGTGTGTGTGCAGTGCCCATGGAGACCAGAAGAGGGCATTGGATCCCCTGGAGCTGGAGTTACAGGGAGTTGTGAATTGGCAGAGCCCTCTGGAAGAGCAGGAAGTACTCTTAACTGCTCAGCCATCTCTCCAACCTCCTAGATTACCTTTTTCTTATGTTACTCATTCCCTAAGCAGCTTCATGTATGAAATGCTTGTTCTAATCTATTGCCATTTGCATTTCTCTATTTGTTGTGTATATGTAGGTGTGCATGTGGCCAGCAAACAGTTTGTAGAAGTCTATCATTTGGGTCCCTGGCCTTGAACAGCTTGTCAGACTTGGGCAAGCACCTTTATCTCTCTGGCCTCTACTGCCATTGTTTATTGGACTATATGTGTGTGCAGCTCAAAGAACGGCTTGTGGGAGGTGGTTCTCCTTTTATTATGTGGGTCCCAGGTTTGAACTCGGGTTCTTAGGCTTGGTGGTAAGTATCTTTACCCACTAAACCATCTTGCTGTTCTCTTGAGAGGATTTGTGTGTGTGTGTGTGTGTGTGTTTATGGGAGATGATTCAGTTGATAAGGGTTTGATGTGTAGGCCTGAAGGCCTGAATTTAGACTTCTAGCCCAACATAGAAAAGCCATGGGAAGTGGCACATAACCTGCAGCCCCAGTCCTTCCTTCTTGGGGACCAGAGTCTGCCACTGTAGCTGAAGTGAGCCACATGTTCAGGAAGACAGACTCTGATCCAAAGATCATGTGGAGAGCAGTAAAAGAAACAAAATCCAGCTCTATGCCGGGCGGTAGTGACGCATGCCTTTAATCCCAGCAGAGGCAGGCGGATCTCTGTGAGTTCGAGGCCAGCCTGGTCTACAAGAGCTAGTTCCAGGTCAGGAACCAAAAGCTACGGAGAAACCCTGTCTCGAAAATCAAAAAAAAAAAAAAAAAAGAAAAAGAAACAAAATCAACCTTCCACCTCTACATGTGCACACATGGGTTTTCACACAAATTGTGTTCATCACAGAATTTTGTCATGGATTTTTTGGCTATCTTGATATGATTATGTGATTTGCTACTTTAGCCTATTGATACGCTGGATTACATTAATAGACTTGGAGTGTTGAACAATCGTACAGATCATGGTTGAGGTATATAATTTTTCTTATGTCCTCTTGGACTTTGATTTGCTAATATTTTGTTCAGGATCTTTTTTAAAAATTTTTTATGGTTTATTTAGCTTTATTTTATGTATGTGCATTGGTGTGAAGGTGTCAGATCCCTTGGAACAGGATTTTCAGACACCTGTGAGCTGCCATGTGAGTGCTGGGAATTGAACCTGGGTCCTCTGGAAGAGCAGTCAGTGCTCTTAACCACTGAGCCATCTCTCCAGCCCCATTGTTCAGGATCTTTTCTTGTAATTGTCTTTAGGAAACAATCCCTCAGGATTGTTGTAGTTTCTTCCTTGTTTGGTAGAATTTATTAGTGACTATTTCTGGGCCTCGTGCTGTTTTTAAAGTTAATGGTCATTGATTTCGTGTCTCCTATTTTAAGCCTTTTACACTTTTTCTATAGTTAGATTTTCTCTTCCTTGTTTTCAGTCCTTTTTATTATTGGTTTTAGAAGTTTCTATTGAAACATACTCAAGCTCAGGGATTTCCTCAGTAAACGTGAGTTTTAAGTCTGTGCCCACACATATCTTTCTTTGTTTCACAGTGTTTCTGACCTAGGTTTTTTTTGTTTTGTTTTGCTTTGTTTTTTGGTAAATTTCACCACTATTAGTAGCCTTTGGCATGCTACTGTTTTGGTTTGGTTTGGTTTGGTTTGGTTTGGTTTGGTTTGGTTTGGGTTTGGTTTTTCAAGACAGGGTTTCTCTGGCTACTCTGTTTTAAATTTGTCTGTTTAACTACAGTGATCTTGTTATACCTGAATCAGGTTATCAAACTTGGGTTTTATTTTTACTGTGCCTTACAATTTGTTTTTGTTGTTGAAAACTGGACCTTTCTTGGCAAAAGTAACTCAAGCAAGCAGACCTCTAGCGGTGTGATCCGTGTAGGCAGAGATCAAGCAGCCCAAGTCCTGGAAGACCCTGGGAATCTCGTCCTGGCATCTCCGTTCTCAAGTTACTTCCCTCTTGTGCGTCTGGTCTCAGTCATCCAGTGAACCCCCATCCTCAGGCCAGTCAGTGCTGTATGAAACCCCACTAGGTTAGGCTCTTGCTTAAGGCTCCTGGGGTGGACTTTGTGAAGAACAAAGAGTGCTCTGGGTGTGTTTCAGAAGGTGGCTTTCCCCGCCTCCCCTAGCTGAGCCCTCTAGATAGCAAGCAGAAGCTCCTAAGCCCACCACCTGGAATAGGCCTGCTCCCAGATGCCTTGTTTGTGCCTCGGTTGTTTCTTTCAGATACACCAGCCAGGTGTATCTGACAGGCTTGGGTTGAGGCTCAGGGAGAGAGAAGAGATCTATAATGAATATAATGTATTATTCCTCAGTGCTACCCACTTCTGTCCTGCGTGCACCGCTTAGCTAGACAGCAGACAAGACCTGCTTGAAGCAGATGGAAACAAGACTGCACACGTGTTTGCTGTGTTTGTTGCAGGGGAATGCTGGCAAGTGCTGTTGCAATGGCTGTAGTGGAGAAGTGGAAACTGACTGCCCTGGTCATGAGCTCAGGCCACCTCTTTTCTACTAGCCTTGGTTCATGGGCTTTTCCATCGTCTCCATGTTTGCCCTTAGTTATTTGTACCACTTTGGAACTGAGAACTGACACAGGTATATTCTGTCTGTTCTCTGTCCAAGCTTCTCCATTCTGAGTCTTAGGTACATTTCTCAAGACTGTAGTGACCACAGTCTGGGAAGACGTCGGGGCAAGTGTGAAGAAAGTTCCATCAGCCCAGCCACTGGTCTGCCATAGGTGGCGGCTGGCTCTGTCAGTTACATTGGTCAGTTTGCTCTTTTTCCCCCCATTCCCCGCAACTGTACTCTTGAGATGCCGAAACTTCAACTGCCCAAGGGATTTGTAAAGAAAGGGAGGGAAATAGCTCAGTGTAGTGTTTCAACTTCCCAAACTAAGCAGTCGGTTTGCTCTTGTATTTAGCATTCAGAATGCCCTTAGCATGCCAGTCTGTGTGATGGCATTAAAGTCCTTGAGACCGATTTTATTAACCAAAATGGATACCACCCCTTATATTTTAAACGAAACCCACTTTATTTTTATCAAAAAAAGAAACTCTTAAGAGTGTGTGGAGCATTTACCCTGGGACCGGGACTTTAGCGCTAACACTGTGGGAGCATCAGCTGTGATTTGGGCTTTCCTCCCCCTCTCTTGTCTGCTGTGGTTCCTGCTCCCATCAGTTGTGACTCTGCTTCTGCCCGGGTCTCAGAATGGGATTGGGAGGGTAGTTTGTCCCAGGACCTCACTGTTCAGATGGGGCTGAGAAAATGTTGGTTTTTAAATAGGTTTTTGGTTTGGTTTGGTTTGGTTTGGTTTTTGGATTTCCGAGACAGAGTTTCTCTGTGTAACCCTGGCTGTCCTGGAATTCACTCCGTGGACCAGGCTGGCCTCGAACTCACAGACACCTTGCTGCTGCCTCCTCACTGCTAGAATTAAAGGCTTGTGCCACCACCGCCCAGCTTATATAGGATTTGACTTGGTAGGGGAGTGACAACTTCCAAGCTTTGTGCACACTGGACTAGAAGCCAGAGGGTTGATGCTCTATACTGAAGGAGTCCGCATATGTCAGGATGTTTGCCTACTGTTCCTTCTTGCAGTTCTTTACTAACCCTGGTCTCTGAAAATTCTTAATTTTTTTAACACTAACAATTTTCATTTTTAAAAATGGAAACATTTTACATAGAGTATTAAGTCTTAAGTATGTATCTTGATACATTTTCAAAGACCTGTCTCTACTCCTAAAAGAGAAAGTGGAGTAATCCATTTCCACAGTGTCCTCTGCTCCTTTCCTCAGAAGACCCGGTTCCCATCTAAAATCACCAGTTCCAGCTTCTGTCTGCAAGGATTAGTTTTCACATTCTGGAGTGACAGATAAGTGGAGCTGTCACTGTCTGTGGCAGCTGGCTTCACTTGCTCAGATACCATGGGCTTTAGCCACATTGCTGTCTCCGTAGCTTCTTTAATTAGTAAGGCCCCACAACTAGCTTATCCCATCACCTGTCAATGAAGAGTTGGACAGCTTCCAGTTTGGGGGCCGTCAGAAAGAAGGCCTCCATGGATGTGTACACACACTTTTTATAGATAAGGATCCTCATTTTTCTCAGGCAGATGAATACTGAGGTGAGGCCAGCGGGGTAATTAGTGTGAGACATGTGTTTATGGAAAGTCTTAATTTACAGCGCTACTAAAGCACATTAACGGCCAGCTGTGGAAATGCGAGTCACGGTGTAGTTTTGACTGATGATGGCGTCAGCAGATAACAGATGAGTGCCAGCTGCACTAGGCCTTGGGCAGAGTCTGTGCCGAACCCACGGGAGCGCAGCAGCTGCTTCGGGAGCATAGCTGATGCTTGTTCCCGTGGAACTTAGCAGCTGCTGCGCTCCAACTAAATTTAACAACTACGGGCAACTAAAAGCCATTTTACAAAGTATTCCCCATATAGTCTCTGTTGCAGAGCTTGGCAGAGGGCTGTGCAGGGACTGGTTCCTCCATGATTCACAAAGCCCTGGGCTTTTCTTCTTGTGTATGAGATTTATCAAAACTTATTAATGTTATAAAGGAACAGGCAGATAGTAACATGGTATGGGCTTTGAGGAGAGTTCAGCCCACGGGGCAGAGTAGCTTTCTGTGAGAATCCACATGTGACTCAGTTTCCATCTGGGGCCTATTTTTATTTATACGTCATTTCAGTTCAGGCTTGCCTACTCTGCTTTTCCAGTGACCTTGAGGTCTGTGAGAGACTTCTGATTTAGTCCGTGAGAAAAGAACACTCTATCTAGAAGAAAGTACTGTTGACGACAAACCTCAGGAACATGAAGACAGAAAGTAAGGCTGCTTCCGAGCAGCAAGCACATGTTGGAGAGGAGGCTGCTCACTCAAGGACAGGAATGGTCTTGTGGTTAGATGCTGACTGACCATCTGTGCCTTGCTTTGTTCTGCTTTTGTATATAAGCAAGTTCTGAAATAAACTCTGGGTTCTTTGGCTGTCTCATCATAACCAAACAAACCTCCCGATTCTATCCTGTATTTTCTGTCTCTGTTCCTTTCATCTGATATTTCCTCAGCCTTGATGACCCCGACCCAGGAACCGTAGCCGACTTCGTAGGAGTGGGCTCCTACGCTTTCCCTTCTTTTCTTTTCTTTTTTTATGTGCATCGGTGTGAATGTCTGTATGAGGGTGTCGGGCCTCCTGAAACTGGAGTTACAGACAGTTGTGAGCTGCCATGTGGGTGCTGAAATTGAACCAGGGACCTCTGGAAGAGCAGTTAGTGCTCCTAACTGCTGAGCCATCTCTCCAGCCCCGTGCTGTCCCTTCTTACAGGTCTCAGAGGAAGGGGAAGGTTCTACCACATGTTTGATGGTAGTCAGTGTTTTCAGGCAGGCCATCCCTGGGAGGGTAGAAGAGCAAGACTCTAGAAAAACAAGTGAATAGAGGACCTTCAGGCACTGGCATGCCCCGGGGAACATTCTTTTTTGTTTTTTTTAATTATTTATTATGTATACAATATTCTGCCTGTTTGTATGCCTGCAGGCCAGAAGAGGGCACCAGACCTCATTACAGATGGTTATGAGCCACCATGTGGTTGCTGGGAATTGAACTCAGAACCTTTGGAAGAGCAGGCAATGCTCTTAACCACTGAGCCATCTCTCCAGCCCCCGGGGAACATTCTTGAGAATTTTTATAGCCAGGTGAAAGGGGAACACACTTAAGATTTTAGCAGTTCTTTCCTGCTGGTCAAAGGTGAAATCCTCATCAGCGGAACCTTGGGACAGTCTCTAGCATGCGAAATCCTGGAGGAGAAGGGGTCCTTCCCAATGGCCTCCAAGCCTGCTAATATCTAGCTACCTAACATTTTCCCCTCAAGAGTCAAGACCATAAAATCATTTAAGTTATTGTAATGGACACTGAGTCACCCTGTCCTCTTCCAGCTAAAAATGGAACATAGATGTGTTTAATCTCCGTTCTTGCTGTCAGGCATTGCAGGCCAACCAAGAGATCCAGACATGAGATAGTTGTCACAGGACCACATGAGTGTGGATGGGCCGTTCTGAGGGACTGAGACGTGGAGGTATGGTGGGTTTCTCACTGAGAGGCAAGACTGGTTCCTAAGCCTGTGTTTTTAGAGGCAGGCACTGGCTGGTCAGCAAGTGTTCACTTCCACCCAGCTTGGGCAAGGAGATGGAAAGTGAGGGGGTCTCCAGAGAAGAAAAACTGGTGTTCCCCTGAGAAGCTGGGACTGATCACAGCAGGGAGGAGAGCTGGGAAAGAAAGCAGGCTGATACTTCACACCGGGAAGAGCTGGAGCAGATGCCAGCTGGAATAGAGGGTGTTGTTTTGTTTTCGTTTATAACAAGACTGACAGAGGGAAGGCAGTTTTCAAGGCAGAAAAAGCTGCAATGTAGGAACCATGTCCATTGCTGTCCTACTGTGTGAAGTTATCCACATATGTATAGTTTGAACCCACTAAGAAGTTTTGACAAATTAATCAGATCCAGTTGAATCCTCTAACTCACTTCCTGGTGTGTGAAAAATTTCACAAAGATAAACCAAGGGAAAATAAGTGACCTCAGATTAAAGATAATAGGTTCTGATCCAAGCACAGGAGACATTCTGACCCAGTACTGGGATTTTCAAAAAAGTTCACTGGCTTCTAGAAGGCCCAACAATGGTTAGTTAGTGCACACACCTTTAATCCCAGCACTCAAGAGGTGGAGGCAGGAAGATCTCTGAGTTGGAGGCCAAGCTGGTCTACAGAGTGAGTTCCAAGACAGTCAGGGCTACCCAGAGAAACCCCGTCTCTATAAAAAGCATCAATAAAAAGCCACTAATGCTTAGAGAGGACAGCCAGCTGCACAGCGAGGGCTCTGAGGAGAGTTCAGGCCCGATGGTACATTTTACCCTGGAGAAGCCCCGCTCTCACACGGGTATATTAGCTTCTGAATATTTGCCGATGCTAACTTTTAGTTTATTTTGTTCTGAGTTTGGGGAACGGGGCTGGTTTTGAGCTTCTGTCTCAGCCTTCCAGGTACTGGAGTTACACCCAACTTTGGAGTGCTACTTTTTAAAATATATATTTTTTTATTTTATATATATATATATATAGTATATTTATTGTGTGTGCACATGTGTACACATGTACGTTCCTGGGTGTATGTATGTGCCCCACATGTGTTCAGGAGACGACAGAGATCAGAAGAGGGTCTCAGATCCCTTGGAACTGGAATTATAGGAAACTGTGAGCTATATGTGGGTGCTGGGAACCAAGCCTGCATCCTAGAAGAGCAGCCAGTGCTCTTAATGCTGAGCCATCTCTCCAACCTCCCAAAATGGTACTTTCTTTTTTGTTTTTAGTTTTATGTGCATTGGTGTTCTGTCTGCATGTATGTCTGTGAGGGTGTCAGTTCTTGGAGTTACAGTTGTGATCTGCCATGTGGGTGCTGGGATTTGAACTCAGGTTAGGGGAGATTCAAGAGTAAAGGAATTAGCGGAAACACAGATTAATTTACTATTTGGAGGGACTGACTCTGAGTCCTATGACAAACGGGATTGCTGCAGTAGGGCTGTAGAGCCCAGGAGGCTCTCTGGCTTGTGTGCTCCTTAGTGGGGGAAATGAATGGGGGTGATGGAGAAGTCAGATTCTAACTGAAGGTTTAGGTTACTCTACTTGTAAACTTAAGGACACGGATAGCCCTTTAATGTCCTGAGAGCCCCAGAGTGTGCAAGATAATTAGTAAAGTGGTACAGGACACATTGTTGCATTAGGGTATAACTCCTGTCCCATGACAACATAATGGCTGCCGGGAACTCGGCATGTTCTGTCTTGTTTTGTGTTTATATATTACCTATGTTTTTTAATTTTTAAAAAATATTTTATGTACATATTTTTATATGTAGTTTTAGAACTGTGGGGAGGGTTTTTGGTTTTTTTTTTAGTTTTGGGTTTTTTGAGGTAGGGTTTCTCTATGTTGTCCTGGTACTCGTTATGTAGACCAGGCTGGTCTTTAACTCACAGAGATCCTCATGCCTCTGCCTACTGGGACTAAAGGTGTGTACCACATGCCCAGCCATAACTTACTCTTCAGATAAAAGGCTGTTGAGTGTAGTGTAACTGAACTTGAAAAGTAGTTAATACAGTCTGGACAGTTAGTATTCATAGCCAGCTCTGAGGAGCGAGCATCTTCTCATCTGCATAGCTGTAGAGTTGTCATAAGGAGCCGCCGTGTGTCAGGTGGATTGCTTTTATTAGACATGGCTGTTCTGAGGCCTGGTTAATATGATTTAATATGCTCTTATCCTCTTATGGTTATGACAGATGGCCTATAGGTTCTGAGTAGCCAGAGGGAAAGCTGACAATTACAGTTTATTGCCTGATGATTGAAAATTTAGCCTCTAATCCTTGGTATGAAATGTGATTGGCCTCTTAACAGTGAGTGCGACGTTAAGCTTTGTCAGCAGAGGGTGCAAGAGGGACCCTGGTGGAAGGAAGCGTCTGTTGGTCCAACTGCAGCTCTGTGACCATTAGGACCATTAGTAGACGTGTGTGGGGGACACTCGGTGCTGCCCAGCACCAGCAGTGCCCCAGGCATGCAGTCTTTTCCTTCTGCGAGCACAGTGGGCTCCTGTGTGTGGGAGCTGGGCAAAGAGAGGTGCCTGTGCACAGACATGGTCTAACTGACTGAAGTCTGCCTGGCTTCTACTTCCAATCCCAGCTGTGTAGAGAGCCTTTGTAGCTCCTGGTGTGTTTTTGAGTTCCAGCATCAAGGACCACAGCTCCCATTCCTCACTCCGCGAGCCTCCCCACTCAGTTCTCTAGAGCCAGGAATGCTGTTCCGCTCAGACTAGGTTAGAGGGTGGTGGGAGTGCTAGGACCTTCAGATTCCCACTTCCCTGTTCCCTATTGATGCCACAGGATGAAGGGCAGCAGTGCATCCGCTGTTTACAGCCAAACTTGGGCCTACTGTAAGATGCTGGAACTGAAGACAGTGGAGTAAGGTTCTCCCTCATCCAAGTACTAACCAGGCAGGCCCAGCCGTGCTTACTGAGATGGCTGAGATTTGACTAGTTAACAATGGAGACTCCAGTTTTGGTTTTTTTGAGACAGGGTTTTTCTGTGTAGCTCTGGCTGTCCTGGAACTCTCTGTAAAACAGGCGGCCCTCAGACTCAGAGATCCGCCTGCCTCTGCCTCCCAGGTGCTAGAATTAAAGGCGTGCACCACCACTGCCTGGTGCTTTTTCTAAAAAAAAAAAAAAAAAAACCTGGATCCTGAGGTCAGCTTTTTACTAAGTAAGGATTGGAGAGGGTGGTGAGGTGTTGCGTGCTGGAGGTGGGGTGATGCAGGAGTGAACTACCTGAGCAGTTTCTTAACCATTGCACACCTTTTTCTTTAAGAAGCCAGAAGAGGAGGAAAGAAGACATTTGCATCTAAAGACATGGCCAAGGTAAGCCTCAATTGCCACTTTTGTCATGAAAGCTCCTTGGTCTCTAAATGCTACTGTAGTTCAGGGGTCTTCTCTAGAGTCCCCAGTGCTGTGGAAAAGAAGATGTGTTTGTGGAGTTCCCCCAAGCAGCCTAGGCATCTGCTTTGTACAAACTGTTACCTAGAATTTCTGTTCCCCAGGCTTTTAATCAGTATGGAACAAGATCTTGTCAGTGAATCTGGCCATTTGCAGGGAATTTGAGGTTATTTTAGCCCAATCTCTGTTGTCCCTGCTAGAGTCACCGTAGTGACCTTCTTGCCTAGAAATTATAACAGCAGTGGGGTCTGCCTGGCCTCTTCCATTCATTTTTCCCCAGAAGACACTCAGCTGTTGGCGTTTTCAGATTATTTTGTCTGTGCATATGATTGGCCCTGTGTTTCTGTTCTCAGTGCAGGAGGCACTGATAGAAACAACTAGCTCCAATTCTTACTCTGAGTCACTGTAGTTTGAGGTTCTTCCCAGATGTCACCTTATTCAGTCCTCGTCATAGCCCTGTGCGACAGCTGTGACTGCTTCATTAGTTGTGTTGGGTAGTCTTTTAAAACGGGTATCTTTATTCCTTCTTTGACAGTTTCACACCTGCAAAGTACACTGATCATGCGTATCCCCAGCTTTCCCCTCATACTTCTTCCTGATACCCCTGTGTCCCCCTCCTTATTCATGCCTTCATGTCATCATCATCTTCCTCTTTCGCCTCTTCCTCTTCCTCTCTTCTTTCTCCTCTTCCTCCTTTCCGATTAGTGCTCCCTGTTGGAATGCTACCAATCTGCAGTGACCATGTCACAGCACTCCTCCCGTCCTTAAGATCACATTTGTATGGTAAATTTCATTCTTTTATATTTTTTAAGATTTATTTTATTTTATGTGTGTGGGCTTTTGCCTGTATGTATGTCTTTGCAGTACATGTGTGCCTGACATACTTGGAAGCTGGAAAAGGGTGGTGGATCCCCAGAAACTGGAACCACAGATGATAATGGACCGCCGTGTGGGTGCTGGGAACTGAATCTGTGTCTTCCAGAAGAGTGGCCAGTGATCTTAACTGCTGAGCCATCTCTCCAGCCCCTCTTTCTTTGTTGATGTTGTTGGTTTGACAGTTTCATACTGGTATAGAATGAATTCTGATAACTCTCTCCCAACCCTCTCCTATCTTCCTCCCATGCCAGACAACACCTCCATCTCTACATGTCCCTTTCCCAGATTCATGACATTTGGTTCTGTTGTGTGACCTGTAGAGTTTACCCAGGTTTCTCTGTGCAACCCATGGATTGGTTTGTTTGCTGTAGGACAAGATTTTACTGTGTAGCCTTGGCTGGCCTGGAACTTACTTTGCAGACCAGGATGGCCCAAACTCAGAAAGATCCTCCTGCCTTTCTTCCCCAATGCTAGAACTAAACGTGTGCACCACCACACCAAACTGTGACATGGCACTTCCCACGGGTGCCCGTTAGGTACCAGTGGGTACACAGCTGACAACAATGATCCCCTTTTCCTTTGTCATTGTTTTAAACATACGACTCTAAAGCTTTTCTCAGACATTTCTGCTCTCTCGAGAGTCTGGCTTCTCTTCTCCAGGAGTTGGGGTCGGGTGCCTGTTGTGGTAGCTGTATTGTCTCCTAATCATGTGTGTCTCTCTGTTGTGGTTTGCACATCTGTGGTGATGGATGTGTCTTTTTTTTTTAACTCTTTCAAGGGCAAGTTTTTTTGTTTGTTTGTTTTGTTTGTTTGTTTTTGGTTGTTGTTTTTTTTTTTTTGTGAAGCCTTCTAAAAATGATGTCCTCAGTAGAAAATACATTTCCTGCTACTATGAGGACAGATTGGAGTGGTGACCCTAATAGTTTATCAGCAGTTTTAGCCTTTCCTTTACTATAGAAGACTTGAGTATCACACTGTAGAAGACTGTATTACACTTGAGTATCACACTGTAGAAGACTGTATCACACTTGAGTATTACACTCTGGAAGACTGTATTACAGTAGAGTATTACACTGTGGATGACTGTATTACACTTGAGTATTACACTGTAGAAGACTGTATTACACTTGAGTATCACACTGTAGAAGACTGTATTACACTTGAGTATTACACTGTGGAAGACTGTATCACACTTGAGTATTACACTGTGGAAGACTGTATCACACTTGAGTATTACACTCTGGAAGACTGTATTACACGAGTATTACACTGTGGAAGACTGTATCACACTTGAGTAGTACACTGTGGAAGACTGTATTACACTTGAGTATTACACTGTGGAAGACTGTATTACACTTGAGTATTACACTGTAGAAGACTGTATTACACTTGAGTAGTACACTGTGGAAGACTGTATTACACTTGAGTATTACACTGTGGAAGACTGTATTACACTTGAGTATTACACTGTGGAAGACTGTATTACACTTGAGTATTACACTGTGGAAGACTGTATTACACTTGAGTATTACACTGTGGAAGACTGTATTACACTTGAGTAGTACACTGTGGAAGACTGTATTACACTTGAGTATTACACTGTGGAAGACTGTATTACACTTGAGTATTACACTGTGGAAGACTGTATTACACTTGAGTATTACACTGTGGAAGACTGTATTACAGTAGAGTATTACACCGTGGAAGACTGTATCACACTTGAGTATTACACTGTGGAAGACTGTATTACAGTAGAGTATTACACCGTGGAAGACTGTATCACACTTGAGTATTACACTGTAGAAGACTGTATTACACTTGAGTATCACACTGTAGAAGACTGTATCACACTTGAGTATTACACTCTGGAAGACTGTATTACAGTAGAGTATTACACTGTGGATGACTGTATTACACTTGAGTATTACACTGTAGAAGACTGTATTACACTTGAGTATCACACTGTAGAAGACTGTATTACACTTGAGTATTACACTGTGGAAGACTGTATCACACTTGAGTATTACACTGTGGAAGACTGTATCACACTTGAGTATTACACTCTGGAAGACTGTATTACACGAGTATTACACTGTGGAAGACTGTATCACACTTGAGTAGTACACTGTGGAAGACTGTATTACACTTGAGTATTACACTGTGGAAGACTGTATTACACTTGAGTATTACACTGTAGAAGACTGTATTACACTTGAGTAGTACACTGTGGAAGACTGTATTACACTTGAGTATTACACTGTGGAAGACTGTATTACACTTGAGTATTACACTGTGGAAGACTGTATTACACTTGAGTATTACACTGTGGAAGACTGTATTACACTTGAGTATTACACTGTGGAAGACTGTATTACACTTGAGTAGTACACTGTGGAAGACTGTATTACACTTGAGTATTACACTGTGGAAGACTGTATTACACTTGAGTATTACACTGTGGAAGACTGTATTACACTTGAGTATTACACTGTGGAAGACTGTATTACAGTAGAGTATTACACCGTGGAAGACTGTATCACACTTGAGTATTACACTGTGGAAGACTGTATTACAGTAGAGTATTACACTGTAGAAGACTGTATTACACTTGAGTATTACACTGTGGAAGACTGTATTACACTTGAGTATTACACTGTGGAAGACTGTAATACACTTGAGTATTACACTGTGGAAGACTGTATTACAGTAGAGTATTACACTGTGGAAGACTGTATCACACTTGAGTATTACACTGTGGAAGACTGTATTACACTTGAGTATTACACTGTGGAAGACTGTATTACACTTGAGTATTACACCGTAGAAGACTGTATTACACTTGAGTATTACACTGTGGAAGACTGTATTACACGAGTATTACACTGTGGAAGACTGTAATACACTTGAGTAGTACACTGTGGAAGACTGTAATACACTTGAGTATTACACTGTGGAAGACTGTATTACACTTGAGTATTACACTGTGGAAGACTGTATTACACTTGAGTATTACACTGTGGAAGACTGTATTACACTTGAGTATTACACTGTGGAAGACTGTATTACACTTGAGTATTACACTCTGGAAGACTGTATTACACTTGAGTATTACACCGTGGAAGACTGTATTACAGTAGAGTATTACACTGTGGAAGACTGTATCACACTTGAGTATTACACTGTGGAAGACTGTATCACACTTGAGTATTACACTGTGGAAGACTGTATTACACTTGAGTATTACACTGTGGAAGACTGTATTACACTTGAGTATTACACTCTGGAAGACTGTATTACACTTGAGTATTACACTGTGGAAGACTGTATTACACTTGAGTATTACACTGTGGAAGACTGTATTACACTTGAGTATTACACTGTGGAAGACTGTATTACACTTGAGTATTACACTGTGGAAGACTGTATTACACTTGAGTATTACACTGTGGAAGACTGTATCACACTTGAGTATTACACTGTAGAAGACTGTATCACACTTGAGTATTACACTGTGGAAGACTGTATTACACTTGAGTATTACACTGTGGAAGACTGTATCACACTTGAGTAGTACACTGTGGAAGACTGTATTACACTTGAGTATTACACCGTGGAAGACTGTATTACACTTGAGTATTACACCGTGGAAGACTGTATTACACTTGAGTAGTACACTCTGGAAGACTGTATTACACTTGAGTATTACACTGTGGAAGACTGTATTACACTTGAGTATTACACTGTGGAAGACTGTATTACACTTGAGTATTACACTGTGGAAGACTGTATTACACTTGAGTATTACACCGTGGAAGACTGTATTACACTTGAGTATTACACTGTGGAAGACTGTATTACACGAGTATTACACTGTGGAAGACTGTATTACACTTGAGTATTACACTGTGGAAGACTGTATTACACTTGAGTATTACACTGTGGAAGACTGTATTACACTTGAGTATTACACCGTAGAAGACTGTATTACACTTGAGTATTACACTGTGGAAGACTGTATTACACGAGTATTACACTGTGGAAGACTGTAATACACTTGAGTAGTACACTGTGGAAGACTGTAATACACTTGAGTAGTACACTGTGGAAGACTGTATCACACTTGAGTATTACACTGTGGAAGACTGTATCACACTTGAGTATTACACTGTGGAAGACTGTATTACACTTGAGTAGTACACTGTGGAAGACTGTATTACACTTGAGTATTACACTGTGGAAGACTGTATTACACTTGAGTATTACACCGTGGAAGACTGTATTACACTTGAGTATTACACCGTGGAAGACTGTATTACACTTGAGTATTACACTGTGGAAGACTGTATTACACGAGTATTACACTGTGGAAGACTGTAATACACTTGAGTAGTACACTGTGGAAGACTGTATTACACTTGAGTAGTACACTGTGAAAGACTGTATCACACTTGAGTATTACACTGTGGAAGACTGTATCACACTTGAGTATTACACTGTGGAAGACTGTATTACACTTGAGTATTACACCGTGGAAGACTGTATTACACTTGAGTATTACACTGTGGAAGACTGTAATACACTTGAGTAGTACACTGTGGAAGACTGTATTACAGTAGAGTATTACACTGTGGAAGACTGTATTACACTTGAGTATTACACTGTGGAAGACTGTATTACACTTGAGTAGTACACTGTGGAAGACTGTATCACACTTGAGTAGTACACTGTGGAAGACTGTATTACAGTAGAGTATTACACTGTGGAAGACTGTATTACACTTGAGTATTACACTGTGGAAGACTGTATTACACTTGAGTATTACACTGTGGAAGACTGTATTACACTTGAGTATTACACCGTGGAAGACTGTATTACAGTAGAGTATTACACTGTGGAAGACTGTATCACACTTGAGTAGTACACTGTGGAAGACTGTATTACAGTAGAGTATTACACTGTAGAAGACTGTATTACACTTGAGTATTACACTGTGGAAGACTGTATCACACTTGAGTATTACACCGTGGAAGACTGTATTACACTTGAGTATTACACTGTGGAAGACTGTATTACACTTGAGTATTACACTGTGGAAGACTGTATTACAGTAGAGTATTACATTGTGGAAGACTGTATTACACTTGAGTATTACACCGTGGAAGACTGTATTACACTTGAGTATTACACCGTGGAAGACTGTATTACACTTGAGTATTACACCGTGGAAGACTGTATTACACTTGAGTATTACACTGTGGAAGACTGTATTACACTTGAGTATTACACTGTGGAAGACTGTATTACACTTGAGTATTACACTGTGGAAGACTGTATTACACTTGAGTATTACACTGTGGAAGACTGTATTACACTTGAGTATTACACTGTGGAAGACTGTATTACACTTGAGTATTACACTGTGGAAGACTGTATTACAGTAGAGTATTACACTGTGGAAGACTGTATTACACTTGAGTATTACACTGTGGAAGACTGTAATACACTTGAGTAGTACACTGTGGAAGACTGTATTACAGTAGAGTATTACACTGTGGAAGACTGTATTACACTTGAGTATTACACCGTGGAAGACTGTATTACACTTGAGTATTACACTGTGGAAGACTGTAATACACTTGAGTAGTACACTGTGGAAGACTGTATTACAGTAGAGTATTACACTGTGGAAGACTGTATTACACTTGAGTATTACACTGTGGAAGACTGTATTACACTTGAGTATTACACTGTGGAAGACTGTATTACACTTGAGTATTACACCGTGGAAGACTGTATTACAGTAGAGTATTACACTGTGGAAGACTGTATCACACTTGAGTAGTATACTGTGGAAGACTGTATTACAGTAGAGTATTACACTGTAGAAGACTGTATTACACTTGAGTATTACACTGTGGAAGACTGTATTACACTTGAGTATTACACTGTGGAAGACTGTATCACACTTGAGTATTACACCGTGGAAGACTGTATCACACTTGAGTATTACACTGTGGAAGACTGTATTACACTTGAGTAGTACACTGTGGAAGACTGTATTACACTTGAGTATTACACCGTGGAAGACTGTATTACACTTGATTATTACACTGTGGAAGACTGTATTACACTTGAGTATTACACTGTGGAAGACTGTATTACACTTGAGTATTACACTGTGGAAGACTGTATCACACTTGAGTATTACACTGTGGAAGACTGTATTACACTTGAGTATTACACTGTGGAAGACTGTATTACAGTAGAGTATTACACTGTGGAAGACTGTATTACACTTGAGTATTACACTGTGGAAGACTGTATTACACTTGAGTATTACACTGTGGAAGACTGTATTACACGAGTATTACACTGTGGAAGACTGTAATACACTTGAGTAGTACACTGTGGAAGACTGTATTACACTTGAGTAGTACACTGTGAAAGACTGTATCACACTTGAGTATTACACTGTGGAAGACTGTAATACACTTGAGTAGTACACTGTGGAAGACTGTATCACACTTGAGTAGTACACTGTGGAAGACTGTATTACAGTAGAGTATTACACTGTGGAAGACTGTATTACACTTGAGTATTACACTGTGGAAGACTGTAATACACTTGAGTAGTACACTGTAGAAGACTTTATTACAGTAGAGTATTACACTGTGGAAGACTGTATTACACTTGAGTATTACACTGTGGAAGACTGTATTACACTTGAGTAGTACACTGTGGAAGACTGTATTACACTTGAGTAGTACACTGTGGAAGACTGTATTACAGTAGAGTATTACACTGTGGAAGACTGTATTACACTTGAGTATTACACTGTGGAAGACTGTATTACACTTGAGTATTACACTGTGGAAGACTGTATTACACTTGAGTATTACACCGTGGAAGACTGTATTACAGTAGAGTATTACACTGTGGAAGACTGTATCACACTTGAGTAGTACACTGTGGAAGACTGTATTACAGTAGAGTATTACACTGTAGAAGACTGTATTACACTTGAGTATTACACTGTGGAAGACTGTATTACACTTGAGTATTACACTGTGGAAGACTGTATCACACTTGAGTATTACACCGTGGAAGACTGTATCACACTTGAGTATTACACTGTGGAAGACTGTATTACACTTGAGTAGTACACTGTGGAAGACTGTATTACACTTGAGTATTACACCGTGGAAGACTGTATTACACTTGATTATTACACTGTGGAAGACTGTATTACACTTGAGTATTACACTGTGGAAGACTGTATTACACTTGAGTATTACACTGTGGAAGACTGTATCACACTTGAGTATTACACCGTGGAAGACTGTATTACACTTGAGTATTACACTGTGGAAGACTGTATTACAGTAGAGTATTACACTGTGGAAGACTGTATTACACTTGAGTATTACATGTGGAAGACTGTATTACACTTGAGTATTACACTGTGGAAGACTGTATTACACTTGAGTATTACACTGTGGAAGACTGTATTACACTTGAGTATTACACTGTGGAAGACTGTATTACACTTGATTATTACACTGTGGAAGACTGTATTACACTTGAGTATTACACCGTGGAAGACTGTATCACACTTGAGTATTACACTGTGGAAGACTGTATTACACTTGAGTAGTACACTGTGGAAGACTGTATTACAGTAGAGTATTACACTGTGGAAGACTGTATTACACTTGATTATTACACTGTGGAAGACTGTATTACACTTGAGTATTACACTGTGGAAGACTGTATTACACTTGAGTATCACACTGTAGAAGACTGTATTACACTTGAGTATTACGCTGTGGAAGACTGTATCACACTTGAGGATTACACTGTGGAAGACTGCATTACACTGTAGCACAGGATTACAGTTAGATTTAGAAAAGTAACCAGTTAGAAAAAGCAGTTAAAATATTAAAATGTTTGACAGAGCAGACACACACAGACAGGCGTCTGCAGAGAAGGAAGAGTGGAGGCAGTGATGAGGAGATGCTGTGTACCTGCACGTACAGTTCCATTCAGTTGAGAAACACCACTTACATGAGCTTTACTTGAAGTGCCAAGGAGGAGGCGTGCTCAGACCGCATTTGTGCACCTTTGTCCCACACTGGCCTGTGCATATGGAAGGGTCTAGCCAGGTTCTCCAGGGAATTGTCATCTCTGCTGTCCTTTCTGTTGAAGTTTTTATCTTGATTTCACAAATGGCATGTTTGTGTGTGATTCCAGGGCTTGCATTTCAAAGACGTGGTCATCTACTTCTGTCGAGAGGAATGGAAGTGCTTGCACCCTTCCCACCGGAATTTGTACCAGGATGTAATGTTGGAGACATACAGCAACCTGATCTCACTAGGTAAGGTCATTCACCCTCCAAAATCCAGAATTGCCCTTCAAAATTTTCAAGTTCTTTATGATGAGTGTTGATTTTTTTTTTATTATTTTATTATGTGTATGGGTGTTTTGCCTGCAGGTATGTCTGTGCATGCCTGGTACCCACAGTAACCACAGGGGACACCGAATCCCCTAGAATTTTAGGTACAAATGGTTGTAAGCCACTGTGTGGGTGCTGAGAACTGAACTCCAGTCCTCCGGAAGAGAGGGCAGTGCTCTTTAACTGCTGAGCCACCTCTCCAGCCCCTGTTGATTATTTGAGACAAAGTCTGCTATGCAGCCCAGAATAGTCTGAAATTCATGACAATCCTCCTGCCTAGCATTACAGGTGCTGAGGGTATAGACCTTCATCAAAAACTTTTGTTGAATTTTTCATGAACACTTTTCAAGTACTGAGCTAAACTAATGATGTTTCTTACACACGTACATACATACACACACACATACCCACACACGGAGAGGAAGGGAGGCGTCTTCTCTTCCCCAGCCCTCCAGTGTTTATTCACTTTGATCCCTAACTTATTTCTTCCTTATTATTACTGTTGGGTGGGGAAGGGCATGCACATAGGGTCAGAGGACAACTCTCTGGAATCGGTTCTCCATCTATCTCTACATGGGTTCTGAGGATTGAATTTAGGTTCCAGACTTGTATAGCAAGTACCTTTACAACTTATTTTGGTTGCTTTTCCCTTTCCCCTAAATCTGCCCAGATCCTTTCCACTTCCCACCACCCAAATCCACACGCTTCCTTTCTCTCATTAGAAAACAAACCAGAATAAACAAACCTAAATAAACAGGAAAATAAACCGCAAAAGCACAGGGAGCACATGCAGAGAGGAAGATGCACACAGAGACGACCATAGTCATAACATACAAGTAAAGATCTGTAAGCTGTAAAAGAAAGAAAGGAAAACAAAACCCCAAACCCAGCATTTTGAGACAGGCGCTTCCAACAGTCCCATCAAGTTCATGTTCCAGCTACTGCTGAGCCTGGTCCTGCCCTAAGGGGTGGGACCTATCCCCAGGAAGGACCCTCTAGAGAAAACTTAATTTCTTCCTTGCTGGTGGTTGTCAGTTAGAGATAGTAGCTTCTGGGTAGGAGGGAGGCCTCTGTCCACTTCCCCTCTCAGGTCTGAGACCCTCCTTTTCTCTCTTGACAGTCTTGGACTTATTTTACTGTAGTTTCACTGTGTGGCCCTGGCTGGCCTTGAACCCACAGAGTCCTCTTTCCTCTGCCTCCTGAACTGACACGGATGCTGACGTGCACAACATAAGCTTCCCTTTTTGTCTCTGGGCAGGTATTGCTGACACTAAGCCGAGTGTGATCTCCCTTTTAGAGCAGGGGAAAGAGCCCTGGATGGTGATGAGGAATGAGACGAAAGAATGGCATCCCGGTGAGTGCTGGTCCTGGACCTGGGGAGGCCTGGCAGGTTGTCACCCAGGCAGCCTGTGAGAAGGCAGCACTCTAGGTGCTGCTGGGAAAGCTCCCTGGCAACCAAAGCCAAAGGCTGGGAGAAAGGATGTTCTAGAGCTGCGGTGCTCGGCCTTCCTGATGCTGCGACCCTTTAATAAATACAGTTCCTCATGTTGTAATTTTGCTCTGTTAAGACTTGTAAATAGTTTGGGAAATAGAGGTTTGCCAAAGTTGAGAATCACTGTTAGCACAAGGCTTTGGATTTTTTTGGTTTTTGGTTTTTGTTTTTGTTTGTTTTCCAAAAGAGGGTTTCTCTATAGCCCTGGCTATCCTGGAACTCTGTACAACAGGCTGGCCTCGAACTGAGAGATTCACCTGCCTCTGCCTCCTGAGTGCTGGGATTAAAGGCGTGCACCCTCTGCCCAGTGAGGCTCTGAGTCCTCACTCTCCCTGTCTCACCACGTTCCTGTCACACTTCCTTCTTGTTCCAGAGAAGAACCCTGTGACAACCGTTTTATCTGCATTTTGAGTCTAGTTTTCTCTTGGCTTCTTAAAGCAGCTCCATTGAGGTACAACTCATGCGCTGTAGACTCATCCATTTAAAGTGTGCAGTGGGCAAGGCTTTAGCATTTGTGGACTTGGGTGTTCATCAACAGCCTTCAGAGATTTTACCACAGGCAAACCTGGTAGCAGTCTGTCCACACCCAGCATGCTCAGCCTCTGACTGACTTCCATGGCCGGCTTCTTCACGTCACGCTACATTTTTAGGGCCATCATTCTTGTGTGCTGTTGGCAACATAGGATAGTATTGATGGTTGGACACACTGCGTTTTGTTTTTCCACTTACTGCTGGACGTGTGGGTTGTTTTCACATCTGCACTAGTATGTGTAGCCTTGTCATTAAATGGTTTTAGAATTCTTGTATCAAAGCAGAACACCCAAAGAAAACTGTGGATAATACTGACCTCAGAGCTAACTGGGACATGTTCTTACCTTTTCTGACTTTTGAAAACTTATTTTTTTTTTTAAGAATTTGTGTTAAGGGCTTGGAGACAGCTCTAGTCAGTAGAGTACACTCCTTACAAGCATGAGGGTCTTTGAAATTTTTTATATTATTGGGAAATACCAAATGGCATGTAATAACTGTGCTTTACAAAACCCGAGTATGTAGAACAGTGAGCACCCTGCGCTGTAAAGGTCATCAGGCCCAGGAAAGCAGCCGAGTGAGCCGTAGTGACATCTTAGGGAATGGATGCCAGCAGACTCTAAAGAAAGGCTGTGCTGTACAGCGTAAAGAGCATCCACCGGCAGTTAGCTAAGGTCAGAAACAGGTACGAGAGGGCAGGCTTTCAGAAGGTTCTTATGTGCGTGTGTTTGCGTGCGCATGCCACCTGCTGTCTGTCTGGGCACCATGTGCATACAGTGCCTGTGGAGTTCAGTAAGTGAGAGTCCCTGGAGCTCCAGTGCTGAGAACCAAACCCGGATCCTGTACAAGAGCTGCAAGTATGCCTAACTGTTGAGCCATCTTCTCTCCAGCTCCACTAAGATACTTGGGCAATCTGTTCATTTTGTGTCTGAGTGTCTTTGCCTGAACACATGCATGTGCACCACTTATCTCCTTGGTGCTTGTGTAAATCAGAGGAGACAGTAGGATGCCTGGATCTGGAATTATGCGTGGTTGTGAGCCGCCTTGTAGGTCGTGTGAGTTGAACCCAAGTCACCTACAAGAGCAGCAAATATTCTTAACTGTTGAGCCATCTCTCCAGGAATAGATTTATTTTTAATTTTGTATGTGTATGCACATATAAGTGTTGCAGCCAAAAGAAGCATTAAATCTTCTGAAACTGAAGTTATAGGTGGTTGTAAGCTACCTGGGTTAGATTCTAGGAATCAAACCTGGGCCCTTTGCAAGAGCGGCAAGTACGTGTAACCTCTGAACTGTCTTTACAGCCACCTTGTGGAGGAGTTGGTTCTAATAGAAGGTGCTATGATCTCCCTATCTTATTTTATTTATTTGTTTGTTTTGTTTTTGAGGCGGGTTTTATTGTGTAACAGTTCTGGCTGTCCTGGAACTTTGTAGTCTAGGCTGGCCTCTTACTCACAGAGATTCACTTGCCTCTGCCTCGCTAATGCTGGGATTCAAAGTGTGCGCCACCGCCGCCCGGCTGATCTCTCTATTTTAACAGCGACATTTGAACCGCTGTGCACAGTGGACATGAGGGGGTGCGGCAGGACTAGGAGGATAGATAGCATGCTGTGTGGATGGCATGGTGTGACTCGTTAGCAATAACGGTTCTGAACAAGACTGCTGAGATACAGGAAGGAAACGGAGCCATCTGCTTGTGATCTGAGGCTAGAGGTGGGAGCTGTTGCTGCCTGTGCCTGTTTATCTTCTCTCTCAGTTTTCTTAGGCAGTTCCTGGATAGCATGTTTGGGGTAAGATTCCTGTCTGATTTGGGTGCCCACCAGAGTGGGAAGAATGTGGCCTTTACCTTCCTTTCTGAGCTCTCTTCACTGTGTCTCATCCCATACCCTCTCCGTCTTCAGAGTTCAGTGTCGTGTTGTGAGTTGTTTCTGTTTTCATTGCCTTAGCTGTCACTTCCTGCAATATTCCCTTCTGGCATGTGAAAACGACCTTCGCTCTCTTATTATCTTACAGATTGGGTGTCTAGAAGAGAAGGCAAGAACTTCCTTCCAGAGGATGGCTACAGAATTATATCATTGCAACAGAAGACGGCAAAAAACCGTACACAGTCCAGCCATGAGAACAACAGAGGTAACCGAGAGATCACAGGCCAGCTGGAGATGCAACAGGACCATCAGGAGGGACATTTGAAAGAAGCTGTGGTGACCTCTGTCAGGAGGCCTAGTTCCTTCCAGTGCACAGCCCATAAAGAAGCTCACTCTGGAGAAAAACCCCATAAATGTAAGAAATGTAAGAAAACATTCATGTGCTGGCCATGTCTCACTGAACACGAGCAAATGCACAATAAGGAAAAGGGCACCAAGTGTGCACAGTGTGGGGAAGTCTTTAGCTGTAGGTCAGACTTGACTATGCACCAAAGACTTCATGAAAGCAAAAAAAGCAATGAAAATAAGAAAAGTGCCCTTAATTGTGGTTCTGACATTTCGAAACCTCCGAGTACTCACAGTAGTGAGAAACCTCATAAGTGTAAGGAATGCGGGAAAGGTTTCCATTCTACCTCACAGCTCAGTCACCATCAGAAGCTGCATATAGGTGAGAAGCCCTACAAGTGTAAGGAGTGTGGGAAGGCGTTCCCATCTGTCGCACAGCTCAGTCTTCACCAGAGGGTTCACACTGACGAGAAGTGCTTTGAGTGCAAGGAATGTGGGAAAGCCTTCACCCGGCCCTCACATCTCCTTCGGCACCAGCGAATCCACACTGGTGAGAAGCCGCATATGTGCAAGGAATGCGGGAAGGCCTTCCGTTACGACACTCAGCTTAGTCTTCATCAGCTCACTCACGCTGGGGCGAGGCGCTATGAGTGTAAGGACTGTGACAAGGTGTATAGTTGTGCCTCACAGCTCACTCTGCATCAGATGGTTCACACCGGGGAGAAGCCCCACAAGTGTAAAGAGTGTGGGAAAGGCTTTATCTCTGATTCACATCTTCTTCGACATCAGAGTGTTCACACTGGTGAGAAGCCCTATAAGTGTAAGGAATGCGGCAAGGGCTTTCGTCGTGGCACAGAGCTTGCCCGACATCAGAGAGCCCATGCTGGTGATAAACCCTATAAATGTAAGGAATGTGGAAAGTCCTTTACTTGTACCACAGAACTCCTTAGACATCAAAAAGTTCACACTGGTGAGAGACCCCACAAATGTAAGGAGTGTGGGAAGGCTTTCATTCGAAGATCAGAACTAACGCATCATGAAAGAAGCCACAGTGGTGAAAAACCCTATGAGTGTAAGGAGTGCGGGAAGACCTTTGGCCGTGGCTCAGAACTTAGTCGACACCTGAAAATCCATACTGGGGAGAAGCCCTATAAGTGTAAGCAGTGTGGGAAAGCCTTCATTCGTGGCTCTCACCTTACCCAACATCAGAGAATTCACACAGGGCAGAGGAGTGAATGAGGAAACGCTGCCATCGGAAAGTCCTGCAGTTAGAGCCCCTAGGATGGCTAACGGGTGGGACAGCAACATCCTCATCCACACTAGAATTCACACGCACACCCAGTTAAGGCCAGGAACGACTGGACATTTGTCACCAGTAGGAAACCTTACAAGTAGAGAAATTAGAAGTGACTTAATTGTTGCAGAATTTATCGTGAGCTTTAGCTAATGGAAAACTGGAAATTCCCATGAATATAAAGAAAGTAGGAATGCCCTGTCAGTGGCCCAGAGCCAAATAGGCCTCAGGGAATTCACACCAGAGAAATTCACACTGAGGAGGCAGTAAATACATCAGAGGAGTTAGCCATTCCCCTGGCTACAGATGTGATCTTTCGTACTTAAGGTCACACTTACGTTCAAAGTGCAGCACATTCTCCCTTCATCTCAGTCACATTCTATGAAATATTTGCAGGTTTATCTATAAAATGAGCTTGAACTGAGGAAGTGTGGAAAGGACTTGACCATGTTTACCTTTTACTCAAGAGTCGGAGCAGGGTAAATTACTTGCTGACCTTAAAATTCTTCTATAAATTAGCAATGTTAGCATCGTATGTCTAGTTATACTGTGAGGCTGTGTACAGCTTGCAGACTAGCATCTACCTAGTTTTTAAATTGCACCAACTGCATCAGGGCATTGTGCTGCACACCTGTAATCTAAGCACCTGGAAGCCAAAGGCAGGAGGATCACAAGTTTGAGGCTAGCTTGAAGGATATTCCAAGAAAAAGTATACCAAAGATAGCTGCTTTCTTGTTATTTTCAAACTTGTGAACTTTTATATAACAATCTTATAAAAGGAAAGCCTTACATGCCCAGTGGATGGAGGGACATTTTGCATTGTCCCCTAGACTGTTAGAGAACACAGGTTCCTTTTGAAGAAAAACTGCAGGCTTTCATCCCCGTGTGCCCTTCTGCTGTCAGGAGGCTCACGGTTTGAACGCAGACCGTTATTTTGATGACACAAGAGTTGTGTGGGCTGAAGATGAAAGGTTTCTGGGCTAAGGCCGGTTGGACAAGCAAAGTGTAGGCTTTGCCTATCTGTTGGCATTACCATTTCCCTCTGCCATGTCGCCAACCACATACGGTCTGGTCCTCCTCGCTGCACACTTGGTCTCACGTGTGCGAAAGGATCTGAGCAGAAGTGCACGTGGGCTTTAGTAAGAAGACAGGGAAATCGTCTTCCCACCTGCAGGGAGCACATCTGGGCGCCAGGCGGCGCCTGATCTGTGTTGCAGTCCAAAGGGCCAGAAGCTGAGTCTGTCCTAGGCAATGTGAGGTTATTGACGTTGTGGCTTCAGGAAACCATGAACTGCAGAATAAGGAATGCATATGTTGAAAATTCAGCTCTTTACAGTGTACCTCTTAGAAATTACCATTTAAAATATTTTATATATATATTCAGTTTCAGTAAGGTAGGGTGTTTATATAAAATTTTAGCTTTTATAGTATATCTGACATAGAGAAGCAGTATTTTTAAAGTACTTTTAGCCATATTATCAAAATATATATTCAGCTTTGACTTAGTAATATATAGGCTGTTTACTTAAAGCATTTGATGGTGTCTTTTTATATCCTGGAAATGTATTGTTTTCTTGAATGAAGTGAGAGCCAAAGAGAACCTGCTTAAGCAACTACACTACTTCCTCTACACCTAAGTCATCTGGCAGCTAAAAATCTTCTACCTCTTCAGGATACAGTGCACTCACAGCTATGCAGGAGCAAACATTTTACCAAATTTGGAAAAGCACAGCATCTAAAATCAAGTCGGCTATCTACAAATCCGATGTTTTACTTAGAGTAGAGGGTATTCTGACTAGACAGCAAGTCCTGTCTGAAGCCCAGGGAAAAGGAAGGAGGTGCTTTGTTCAGATGTTTGTAGGTGCTGCTGAGCAAAGAGAAACTCACAGCAGCTGCTGTGAAGGGAAGTTACCTCCCTGCCTGCGGGCTTCCACTTGGGAACAGTGCCCTCTAGTGAGTCCATCCGGCTCACGCTGCTAAGGGTTAGACAGACTACTGCAGACAGTGCAGGCAGAGTCCAGGTAGGGAGTGCCTACTATCCACTTTGGTTTTTTGATACAGGTCCTCATGAGCTGGGGCTGACTAGTGAACCCCAGGGACCCACTTGGCTCTGTAGCCTTAGCACTGGAGTTAAAAGCAAGTGCCACATCACCTGACTTTTTTATGTGGATTTTTGGGAGATGAACTCAGGTCCTCATGCTTGTACAGCAAGCACTTTACTGACTGAGCATCTCCAGCCCATCAAGTATTTTTTAAATGGGAATTTTAATCTGCACTGGTATATTAATAAATCTAAAATTTTAACTATTCTAAAAATAAAACTTGCACACATTTTATAAGAATTAATAAAAGCAGGATTTTAAATGTGATATTAGTACTAATTTCAGTGTTAGAAGGATAGCTCTTTACTTTTCTGCTCATGTGTACATACTTTTCTCAAGACTTGAATGTCCTCTCCCAAATGTGTGTGTCATGATGCACCTGAAAGCAAGAATAGACTGCAGTGCCTTCTTTAGGGAAGCAGCGTTGCGCACACTGTTGTCAGTGGACGCCGTGCTCCGTGCTCACTCCGGCTGGGGCACACCCTTTGGTAACAGGTTCTGGGTGGGAAGGCTATTGAATGGACTTGTGCAAGCACACAGAGGAGTGCAGCCGCCTTTCCTCGCGTGGTGATCTACTATAAACCTCTTCCTAGTCAGCACAGATCTAACCAGCTTCACGTACTCACACAGCCCGTTCTTCACCATCATCGATGAGTTCAGGACCCAGATATTGCCGTATGTTGGAGTTTCTGCTTCTGTAAAGCAGGTGAACTCCTGCTATTTGAATCCTTGCCTTAACATAGTAGATTTAAAATATACTCGGTGCCTTATTATTTTTGTGGGAAGCTTGCCATTATCTCAACAGCAATGTGTGTGTTTCCCAGCAGTGTAAACCAGGACTGAAAATGTGCCTTCCATTTGCACTTCTAAACTGCCAGCAAGGCCGAGCATCTCCTGTGCCTGTGGACATTTGAGTTTTGTTTCTGTGACTTGCACATTGCTGTCAGTCTCCCTTTGTAAATCTGGAGTTGGGCCAGGCGGTGGTGCAGTGGTGTGCAGGCCTTTAATCCCAGCACTCGTGAGGCAGAGCAGGAGGATCTCTGTGAGTTTGAGGCCAGCCTGGGCTACAAGAGCTAGTTCCAGGACAGGCTCCAAAGCTACAGAGAAACCCTGTCTCCAAAAAACAAACAAACAAACAAAAACTGGAGTTGGGTTTGTTTTTTTGTTTTTTGTAGAAACATGGCTAGATCATATTACCACATTAGCAGTTTATGGTCTTAATTTGCCCTTGTTTATATTAAAATAATAGTTACCAAATGTTGTTTTATGAAGGGCCAGGCAGTATTACAGGCTTTGGGAGCCTGTTTCCATGCACCCTTTGCAGCAGGGAAACGCATCCCGTTTGAGCCAGGGGTTCTCGGCCACTTCTGCCGCATCCCCAGTAGACATCTATCTGCCAATGTCCGCAGGCATTTTGTTTGTCACTTTAAAGATGATTGCTGCTTGTGTCTCGTGGGCAGAGGCCAGAGATCTTCTCGGTGTCTTGTGATGCACAGCACAGCCCAAGCAAAATAATGTCGCTCTCCAAAGATGTCAGTTACCTTTCTGGCCAAACTGGATATACTGTGTCAATCAAACCTTCACAGAACGGCAGCTGGTGGATTGTGCCTGTAGGTGTAGTTTCCTCGCCCTTATTTTAAATAGCTTTTGTCTGTATGCTGTTTTACTGGTTTTGTTTCTGAATTATCTTTTATGCCAAGTAGTTTTCTGTATTTTATTGCCTTAAGTCTTCTTTCCTAAAAATTGAGAGACTCAGTAGCGTGTGTAAGGATGGCCCAGTATTTTTTAAGCATGGATTTTTGTTTGCTTAGTTTTGGTTGAAATTATATAAAATAAATCATTTCAGAAAAATATAATGAAGTCTTGCTTTTCCTTCATGGAGCTCTGTGTCCTGGGCCTGCAGAGGAAAGAACCTAGTCCACTGGGTCTGCAAGATCAAACTCAAGTGTACACGTGGGTGACACATAGCCGTTTAGACTTCAGAGTCAGCTCCTGCTCTGACATGGACAGTGTGTGGGAGAGACAAGGACAGACCTAATTCTTGCTGGGTCTGCTTTTTCCCCATTTTTATGTATTATGGTCACAGAACAACAGAAGTAGATAACATCTATATATTTTAAGCACTGAGGGATTTAATAAAAATTTTTCATTTAAAGAGCATTTAGCAAAACTCAGGAGCCATGCTTAACTTAGGAAGAAAGTCTAACAGCTATAGGCCTGATGTACTATGGCATATGTAGGGAAGTGCCACACTAACTCTGTTCCACTGATGAAGGATGAGGGTCTAAACACTGGTCACCTCGAGAGGAAAATGTCTGCTACCCCGATATGTGCCAGCTGAAGAATCTAGGTTGCATCTGCCAAAAGCAGTGGAGTCCCAGTAAAAAGTGACTGTTTATGACTAAAGGCATGCAGGGAGTTGCAGAAATCGCAGTGAAGTTGCAGGTCCAGAGAGGAAGCCTGAGTCGTCCAGAGGATGGTGTCTAGGCCCAGGGAGTTGCACAGCCTCAGCACTAGCTACAGACCAGGCAGGAGGCACACTAGGGCTAGTCTCTAGCCCTAAACATCAGCCCCACAAAGGAAAACAGCCCCTCGGCCCCTTGACTAAGTCCTGTCCTGAATATTGTACACTACGCTGGATTAAATAAAAAAAACTTGAATTTTTAGAAAAAGAAGGAAAAGCAAAACATAAAGTCCAGATGCCAGTCCCATGGCAGACACAAAGGAAATACACAGGTCTTCCCAAAAATTACTAAAACCATACTGAGGCTCCCAATGAAAATGACTTGGAAGAACTTCCAGGGGAAAAAAGACAAAACAAAACTGAATATAGTTATATATCAGGGAGCTCTGAGATCAGCCTCAGTGTCCCCCCAGTCCAGAGGAAGACTCACAGCAAGCATGGGACTTATAGCTGAGGGCGAAATGAACTCTCCACAATGTACTTTTCTGCATCAGCATCTTTTTCTCCTGCTGTTCTCTTCTTATTCTGTAAAGTTTCTAGTTTATACACACACAAAACAAAGGCAATTTTCTGAGCTTGGACATCCCTTTATCTTTTTTTTGTTTTCTGAGACAGGGTTTCTCTGTAGCTTTAGGTTCCTGTCCTGGACCTAGCTCTTGTAGACCAGGCTGGCCTCAAACTCACAGAGATCCGCCTGCCTCTGCCTCCCGAGTGCTGGGATTAAAGGCGTGCGCCACCACCGCCCGGCCATCCCTTTATCTTTGAAGGTCCCAAATGTGATCTATATGAAAGGCTCCTCTTTTCCTGACTACATCTCCTGCCAAATGGAAGATGGTGGCAAGAAGGTTATATCTAACGTATCTCAGGGAATGAGGCAGAGATTAGACTGTGGGGACCAAGGTTGATGGAGGAAGGTCATTGGCTAATAAAGGAACTGCTTTGGCCCTGTGGGTGGAGTAAACAGAACAGAATGCCGGGAGGAAGAGGAAGTGAGGTCAGACCCAACAGCTCTCCTCTCGGGAGCAGACGCCTCAGGAGAGACGCCATGCTCCAGGCTCCTGGGCAGACACATGCGATGAAGCTCTGAACTAGAATCTTCCCGGTAAGACCGGTGCTCACAGATTGTCAGAGATGGGTTGATCGGGATATCAGAATTAGCCAGTAAGGGCTAGAGCTAAGGGCCAAGCAGTGATTAAAAGAATACAGTGTCTGTGTAATTATTTCGAGGCATAAGCTAGCCGAGCAGGCGGCTGGGGTGTTGGGGACGCAGCCCCGCTGCTCTTATTACTACACAAGGTTATTGACTGTGTGACTAAATTTCCCACAGGAGGTCCCACGAAGTGGTTGGGATGGCCCAATATATCAGTACATGGGAAAGAATTGTGCCCAGTAATCCGTACTCTGCTGAATCTTGCCCCAAGGGTGAATGCTTATGGCTTCACAAGACATCTACTGAAAGAATCAGCTTATATGCAAAAGGTGGTAGGGCCAGCACCTTATGAACCCTACTTGAGGATTCCACTTTAGCTGAGTGGAGATCTCTACTCTTCAAGCTGGTAGCTGCGCTATGCTCTGCCTGCCCACCAACACCGACTTATCAAATCTTCCTGCCACCAACACCGACTTATCAAATCTTCCTGCCACCAACACCGACTTATCAAATCTTCCTGCCACCAACACCGACTTATCAAATCTTCCTGCCACCAACACCGACTTATCAAATCTTCCTGCCACCAACACCGACTTATCAAATCTTCCTGCCACCAACACCGACTTATCAAATCTTCCTGCCACCAACACCGACTTATCAAATCTTTCTGCCATGCAAACAAAAACGGTGCCAATTGTCTTCTAATTTGTGGGGAGGGAGCTCAAGAACCTTTCTGGTAAAACTCATATGGAGGTAGCCAATCTCTGGCACTGAGATTTTGTTTAATAACCTATGGCTTCTGAGAGTGACTTTGCCCTCAAGGGAAATCCTTGAAGTGATGTGTTAGCCTAGTTTTTCTTTCCGTTAGCATTGCTCTGCTTGTAAGACAGACGAGGGCTCTCCCCCTTCTGATCTCTTCTCCCCTTCTCCTTCCCCTCCATAACCCACTAACTAAACTCTATCCCCTCCCCCCAAAAAAAAGACAGGTGGAGGTGGCACTGGCCTAGGTTGTCTTCCAGCCAGTTCTAGAGTCTGTGCTTGTAAAACAAGCACCCTGTCACAGTTACTTCTCTGGGATTCCCATGCCTAGCAGAGCTGAGAAACCTTTGATGGTAGACTGACCTGTTGGTCCTGGCGTGGAAATGCTTGCAGGAGGCTTGTGGCAGTGTGCACACAGGTGAGGCCACAATGACATCCCTACTGACAGTCACAGGCCCTACATAGCATACCTGCCAATATCACAAGAGCAAGTAGATTTTTAAAAATATTTACTTTCTAATTTATTTGTGGGTTTTTTTTTTTTTTTGAGACAGGGTCTAAGTCTCCCTTGCTGGTTTGGAACTCAGAGACCCACCTACTTTTGCCTCCTGTGTACTGGGATTAGAGGCACGTGGTACCACACCTGGCAAGCTTTATTTTTCAGTTGTTTTGAGACAGGGTTTCTCTGGGTAGCCCTGGCTGTCCTGGAACTCTTTCTATAGACCAGGCTACCCTTGAACTCGTAGAGATCCACCTGCCTCTGCTTCCCAAGTCCTTTCTTTTTAATTATGTGTCTGCATGGGGATTTGCACATAAGTGCAGGTATCTGTGAAGGCTGGAAAGGGCAATCAGAACCCTTGAGCTGGAGTTACAGGCAGTCGTGAACAATCTGACATGGGTGTTGGGAACAGAATTCTTTCTGGTCCTCTGTAGGAGCAATAAATGCTCTTAACTGTTGAACAATCTCTTGAGCTCTGCCCCATCACAACATCCATCCACCATGGCCACAATTCAAGAAGCCTATGACTCTAGATAGCATGTAAAGTATTAAAATATGTCACAGACATGCTGGTGGCCTGAGTCATCTTCTATGTTAGCTCTGCTGTGTCCAGACTCTACGTGAACTCAGAAAGCAGCCTCCAGGAGTACCTGAGGGCAGGCCTAGATCTTATTAAAGACATCTGGGGACGAATGGGCTGTGAGCTGTCACATGGAACACTGGACCAGGGAATCTATACCAGTTCCCTGAGATTCCTACCTCCTACCCAGGTACCTGTAGCTGCATGCATTCACAGGCACGCGCTGTTGGAAGGATTTTCCCACTAAGCTTCTCGGGTATCGTGGGTGTCCTACTTGACCATACTGCCCCCGAGAGTGAGCAACTGTGCTGGCCCCTGCACCCTGAACAAATGGGCTTCCCGTCCTCAAACAATTAGCAGTCAGATGCTTTTTCAAAATGGTACCACAGGCAGCCTAGCCTGACTCCATTGTCTAGATGCTCAATGTTCTGGTTAGTTTTATGTCAATTTGACACAAGTTAGAATCATCTGAGGGGAAGGAGCCTCAGCTGAGAAAGTGCCTCTGTATGATTTGGCTCCTGGCAAACTTGTGGAGTATTTTCTTAATTAGTGATTGATGGGATGGCCCAGCCCATGGTGGGTGGTGCCATCCCCGGGCTGGTAAGTCCTGTATTCTCTAAGAAAGCAGGCTGAGCAAGTCATGGGAAGCAAGCCAGTAGGCAGCACCCCTCCACGACTTCTGCATCAGCTCCTGTGTCCGTGTTCCCGCCCTGCTTGAGTTCCTTCAATGATGAAGTATGGAAACGTAAGCCAAATAAACATTTTCCTTCCCCACCTGGTGTTGGTCTTGGTGTTTCGGCTCAGCGACAGAAACCCTGACTAGGAAACGTAATAAGCCTAACGTAGTACAGTGAGATCTTCTTACTGAGAACAGGCAGGATCTCCCAGGGCCCACCACCATCCAACTGGTCTTGGGATTCAATGCAACAAAAAGCCGTCTGTTTTTAAGTTTGCAAGGCCCACTAGAGCATGAAAATACCCATCACTCCTGCCAGTGGTTTCCTCAAAAGAGCACATTGAGCACACTGGGCTACTGGGCACCTCCCAGCTCCAACTGCTGGGTCTCAGCCGAGCAAGAAAGCCTCTGTGGAGACTCCCCAGGTCTGACAGGCTCCAGGCCAGCATCCATGGCTGCCGTGTCTCCATATACCCACTCTCCAAGGAGAGAAGTGGATACAGCATACTCTTGGGGGTAGGGGCAAATGCCCAGTCGTGGCACAGTCTCTTGACCTACACCCAGTGCCCTGGCCATCTGCTGGAGCTCTGTTCCTGGTGGCCGCCTAGAGTCAAGGCACACCGGGCTCCTGACTCCACCCTAGCCCAATACCATTAAATCCTCAGTCAATGTGGGGCCTCTCGTCACCCTGCACGTCCGCACCTGCAGGCAACCTTGGCCATTTTTAGGGAAGCAGCGGTTGCACTGTGCTCCCCATAGCTCCTCCCTCTCAGTGGCTGACACAGAAATGACCACTGCTGCCCCTCTAATGTCCACCCCTTCCTTGGGAAGCCTGGCCGGACACTAGTGTTTGTTTTAATCAAGCTCATTTGAAAATCTTGTTAAGGATTATTTCCTAAAGCTTTTGCTTGCTTTAGTACATCTATTTCACAGTTCTTGATAGTCAACACCTATTTTGTGTGTCAAGTTCACAAAGAACTCCCTTGGTGTATCAAAGGATGTCACCTGCCTCCTTGTCAGTTTGGTGGCCTTTAGCCAGCTTAAATATGCAGGCATCTCACAGTTTCCTATTTGTTTTGGTTGTTAAGACATTGGAATCAGATACGTACTAATGTGAAATGGAACAATGGCCCTCCATGATCAAATAACCACAATCGGCCACTAGCAATGCTCTGGCACTCTAGACTCATTTTGCCAACACCATTTTTTTGAGAAGGGATTTATCTTTGTTGCGCTGGCTGTCCTAGGACTCACTCTTTAGACCAGGCTGGCCTCAAATCCAGCAATCCACCTGCCTCTGCCTCCCGAGTGCTGGGGTTAAAGTTGTGCAGCACTAGGCCTGATTTTGTCAACCCCCTTCCTTTTGCCAGATTTTTGTCCATTTCATTTTGGACCTAGTCCTGCTGTGGCCCAGATTATCCTTGAACTGGCAATCCTGCTGCACTAGTCCCGAGCCCAGCGTCTGGACACATGTGCACCATCACGCCGGCTCTCCAGTGATGCGCATTGGTCTATCTTGTTAAGAATGCATCTCTAACAGTCAGAACCCACCTGCCACTTCCTCCTGTTCCCAGCATTGTGCTTACACTTTTTCTTCAAACTATTTCAAAGTGACGCCCCATACTTAACTCAGTTTTGTTTTTATGGGGCCTCCCCTTTTCTTCTTCATGCCACACAAAGCTGTAGAATTCCGGTGAGTTGTTCTGAGAATTTTATCAACTTTGGTCAAAATGGATGCTTCCTTGTGCTGAATCTGCTCTGTCCATCCATTCCTGGAGCTCTTGATTTTAAAGAATTTGAAAAGTTGAGAGAGCCCATGTGTGACTCAGTTTCCATCTGGAGTTCATTCTGATTTATAAGTCATTTAAGTTCAAGCTTGTCTGCTCTTCTTTTTCCAATAACCTTGAGGACTCTGAGAGACTTCTGATTTGGCCCAAGGAGAAGAGCACTTTGCCCATAAGAACACTCTATCTAGTAGGAAGAACGCTGCTGACCACAAGCCTCAGGAACATCAAGGTAGAAAGTGAGGCTGCTTCTGAGCAGCAAGTGCAGGTTAGGTAGGAGGCTGCTCACTCAAGGGCAGAAATGGTCTTGTGGTTGGATACTGACTGTGCTGTGCTTAGTTCTGCCTTTGCATATAAGCAAGTTTTAAAATAAATTCTCGGCTGTTTGGCTGCTTGTTTGACCAACCGCCAAACAGACCTCCCGATTCTATCCTGTATCTTATGTCTCAGTTTCTTTCATCTGACATCCTTTGGCCTTAAAGATCCCCATTCCAGGTACCTTAGCTGACTGTAGGAACGGGCTCCTACAGCAAGTGAGCTGCTGGGTCACCTTGGCAGGCCTGCTGCACCCTATCGGGAGGTGGCTAATGTCTGAGAGTCACAGTTTTATTGAGGTCAAAGTCAATGAAGGGATCAGAAGTGGTCACATCTTTCACATAAAAATTCTAGTGATGGCGCACGCCTTTAGCCCCAGCCCTTGGGAGGCAGAAGCAGGTAGATCTCTGTGAGTTCAAGGCCAGCTTGGTCTACAGAGCAGCTCCAAGACAGTCAAGGCTACATTGAAAAACCTGTCTCAAAAAAATAAACAAAAACAACAACAACAACAACAAAAATCCAATATTCACTGAAGTTTGTTTTCTGAACCCACTATTCCCCTAGAGTCTGGAAAATAGTGACAACTCCCTCCCCCCCTTTTATCTCTGTTTTTCTGCATTTACTGGTGAAATCTGCTTAGGGAAAAAAAACAAAAACAAAAAAAGCCTGAATTTGATGAACACTTGTTGACACTGAAAAGTGGTTCACATGGAAAAGAAAAATCAATGTTCATGTTGCTTTCCTCTGCTAATGTAAGATGTTAGCCAGGCATGGCGGCAAATGCTTTCATCCCAGCACTTGGGGGCAGAGGCAGACAGATCTCTGTGAGTTCTGGGCCAGCCTGGTCTACATGGTAAGACTCTGTCTCAATAAATAAATACATTTCTAACTAACACGACGAGTTGGTGTCCTGCTATCATCTACTGCTGACTGGATTGTGCAGTCATCAACACGATAAGGACCAAAGTCCTAGCAGGGTCATGTCAAGAGGCCCAGCGTGAAACACAGGTTGAAAATGCAGTGACCTGAGTAACAAAAGGTTACAGATTGTAAATCTTTTTACTATTGTGTGAATGCGGTATGCATTTGCATGTGTGTGGGCTCGTGTGAGTAACAAAAGGTATACTGATTGTAAATCTTTTTACTATTGTGTGAATGCGGTATGCATTTGCATGTGTGTGGGCTCATGTGAGTAACAAAAGGTATACTGATTGTAAATCTTTTTACTATTGTGTGAATGCGGTATGCATTTGCATGTGTGTGGGCTCATGTGAGTAACAAAAGGTATACTGATTGTAAATCTTTTTACTATTGTGTGAATGCGGTATGCATTTGCATGTGTGTGGGCTCGTGTGAGTAACAAAAGGTATACTGATTGTAAATCTTTTTACTATTGTGTGAATGCGGTGTGCATTTGCATGTGTGTGGGCTCGTGTGTAGTGAACATGCACACAGGTGCATGTGGAGGTCCTAGGTTATCTGAGGAGCCATCTTTGACCACTCTTCCACTGTAAGCACTGGGGTAGGGTCTCTCAATCCAACCCAGAGCTCAGCGATATGCCCAATATGGTCTTACTAGCCAACTTGCTTAGGACATCCAGGTTCTATCTCCAGAGGCCGGAACCACAGGTGAGCCACTCCATCTACCTGGCATTTAACATGGGTTCTGGGATCCAAACTTGGGTCTTCATGCTCACACAGCATGCACTTCAACTACCAAGCCCTTCCCCAGCCCCAGCCTTTACATGTGTGTACACATAAAAGCCAAATCCCCAGGTGGCTAGCTGTCTTTGATGCTATCCTTGAGATTGTGTGGCTCATCCCGAATCTTGTCAGAGAGGGGATTAGAAATGATCTGCTTTTTTGTTTAATTTGAAGATGTCACTCTCTCTGATTCTTTAACGGTTAAGTTTTAACAACATACATTCATGAAATTCAGTCATGAAGTGACAAAAATCTCCCAATTACTATAACCTCCAAGATCTTACCTCGAAGAGGTTATACTCTGAGGTTTGTAAATGCAGAGATGTAAAAAGAAGCATTTTTACATGTATTACTTCCATAGGATCATCTTCCTTTTATACGAACTGACAATACTGCCAACAATCATGGACATCACTTAAGGGATGCATGCTATCATGACTGCTCTCTGTCAAGTCTTAGCTACTTTATTCTTATCCATTCTTTACTACAGCTCTAAACTTCCATCACTGGTCCCTGTCTTGTAATCTTCAGCTTCATCTTGAGTGTGAGAACTTATTTTTAGCCAGCAGAAGGTGGTAAAATGGTGGGATGTGTACACAGATTATAACCTCAGTCTTGCTAGCTGATGTCCATCCTGCTAGCAACCACCTTTCTTGGATTCCACGATCTCATTAAAACAGCAGCTATGCCTTTTATCCCAGCACTTGGAGACAGAAGCAGGTGAATTTCTGTGAGTTCAAGGCCAGCCTGGTCTACAGAGTGACTTCCAGGACAGTCAGGGATATACAAAGAAACCCCACCTAAAATTAAAAAAAAAAAAAAACAACAAACCAACAGCCACACTGGGATGGTCAATGTGGCCAGGAACTTCACTCATCTCTCAGCCAATGGTCATCCAGAAACTGAGGATTTCAATGTATCTGCTCTCAAAGAATTCAGGTGCCTCAGGTGTCTAACCTGTTACCTTCGATGTGGGTACTTCTCTAGTTAAGCCTTCAGATGAAAGCCAGCCTCAGTTGTAACTTCAAAGACCCAACTAAGGCTTTCCTGGACTCTTGAACTATAGAAATCTTTAGATACTAAATATATATTATTTAAACTACTGTTTTCTAGTAATTTGTTACATAACAATAAATAACACATATAGGTACTATCATCGCCATTCCAACAGTGCGAGAAACAAGGCATTGATATTTAGTGTCCTGTCCAGAGTCACAGTGGGAAGAGTGTAGCTCGAAGGAGATGGTGACAGATAAGGCTAAAGATTTTCCTACATTCATCAAATTAGTCTTTCATAGGAATTTCCTGAAGATAGGTAACACGTAAGTGAGAATGGAGGATTTTTAAAGCAACACCGTCTTTCTTATGCTTACTTATAAGCATGAAACAAATTATTCTCAAAAATGGGTTTCCTGCTGATTGCTCTTCGAGCAGATGAGGGAGGGTGACTTGATCGGGGGAGGGGGAGGGAAATGGGAGGCGGTTGCGGGGAGGAGGCAGAAATCCTTAATAAATAAATTAATTTAAAAAAAGAAAAAGAAAAAAAAACTATAGTATCAGCATCACAGAATGGTAAAAAAAAAAAAAATGGGTTTCCTGATATTTTGCAACCTAACACAGAACTGAGGTTTTAAGTTCCACTGTGGATCTTCTGATGCTGGGTGAGGTGCGAGTGCTGTCTGAAGGCCTTCTTACACTCCTTACATTTGTAGGGCTTCTCTCCAGTGTGGATCCGCTGGTGTTGAGAGAGAAATGAGTAGAGCCGGAAAGCCTTCCCACAGTCCTTGCACTCGTGGGGCTTCTCGCCCGTGTGGATGCTCTGGTGCTGAGTGAGCTGGGAGAGCAGCCGGAAAGGCTTCCGACACTCCTTACACTCATAGGGCTTCTCGCCCGTGTGGATACTCTGGTGCTGAGTGAGCTGCGAGTACAGTCGGAAGGCTTTTCCACACTCTTGGCACTCGTAGGGTCTCTCGCCCACATGAATGCTCTGGTGTGAGATCAGCTGGGAATAACTACTGAAGGTCTTCCAACACTCTAGACATTCGTAGGGCTTCTCACGGGTGTGGATTCTCTGATGGCGAACAAGCTGTTGCCTCAACCTGAAGGCCTTCCCGCATTCCTTACATTCATAGGGTTTCTCCCCAGTGTGGATGCTCTGATGGACAGTTAGCTGTTGGCATATCCTGAAGGACTTGCCACAGTCCTTACAGGCATAGGGCTTCTCGCCGAAGTGGATCTTCTGATGGACTCGAAGGTCTGGGCCGCACACGAAGGCTTTCCCACACTCCTTACAGTCATACAGCTTCTCGGAAGTGTGCAGTCGCTGGTGCCGGGTGAGGTGTGTGCACTGTCTGAAGGTCTTGCCACAGTCCTTGCACTCGTAGGGCTTCTCCCCGGTGTGAATCCTCTGATGCCGCGCCAGCTGCTGATGCACCCGGAAGGCCTTTCCACACTCCCTGCACTCATACGGCTTCTCCCCCGTATGGAGCCGCTGATGCTGAGTGAGTTCTTGGAGCACTGTGAAGGCCTTCCCACACTCCTTACACTCATGGGGCTTCTCACCGGTGTGCAGTTTGTGGTGTCGGATAAGGTGTGCACGCTGTCTGAAGGGCTGCCCACATTCCTTGCATTTGTACGGTTTCTCACCAGTGTGGATTCTCAAGTGCTGACTAAGCGTTGAGCGGCGGATAAAGGTCTTCCTGCACTCTTTACATTCGTAGAACTTTTCTCCACTCTGAACCTGCTGGTACTCGGTAAGGAAACGGTGCTTTCTGTGCGTGCCTTTCTCAGAGGTCATTTTCACCTGCCCCAGATAACCTTCCTGTGGTTCCTTTTGTCGCTCAGCCCTGCTTTCATATTCCCAATCATCTCTAGGACCAGAACCTTGAAGGCTGTAGCTTTTAATTTTCTCCATCAACTCCCACTGTAATGAATATATTCCATAGATATCCTTGTCTGAAGATGAAGTCTTGGTCTTGAATCTGGACACCAAATCTGAAAAAAAAAACAAGAAAGAAGTACGCTGCATCCCTGTTCCAGGAGGAGGAAAACTTCTACCGACAAATTAAAGGACCTAAAGTCATGCCTACTACCCTTCCTGTAAACAGGTATTTCTGAAAAAATACTACCCAGGTGCACCCCAAAACCCATATCCTATACAAAATCCTGCACCAAAAATCCATGGAAAAAACAGCACACATTAACATGCAACTGGGTACAATTTTATTAGTAAAACACTAACAACACTACAGTTGCTATCTCAAGGGGTAAAGGTGCTTAGTGTGGCCAAAGTCATTTCATGAATATTAAAATGCATAAAAATTAAGCAGAAGTCCTGTTTTGGGTGCCAAGACAGCACATGTGGAAATAAAGCCAAGTAGGCTCACATCCACAATCCCAGCACTCAGGTGGCGAATGCTGGACACTGCAAATTTAAGGTCAGCCTGGGCTACACCAAGTCTCAGAACAGCTTAAGCTACAAAGTAAGATAATCTCTAAAACTAAAAAAGAAAACTCAACTAGAGAAGTAATGTATGCTTATATTCCCAACTTTCAGAGAGGATAAGGGAGAAGGATTCTGGGGGAGAAATTGACCCTGAGTTAGAAGCCAACCTGAGTGGCATAGGATCCCATCTCAAAAATAAGAAAAAAGTTAAAGACCAAACTGGGTGTGGTGGCGCTTGACTGTAATCCCAGCACTCAGGAGATGGAAGAAGAGGACCAGAAGTTACAGTGATGCATAGTGAGTTCAAGTCTAGTCCGGGATATGTAAGAGTCCTTGTCTCCAAGATGAAGGAAGGAGGGAGAGAGGGAGGGAGGGAAAGAGGGATCACCGACAGGTATGGTGGTGCATTCAATTCCAGTACTCAGGAGACAGAAGGAGGTGGATCTCTGTGAGTTCTGGGCCAGCCAGGGCTATACAGTGAGATCCTGACTCAGAAAAAGAGAGGAAGGAGGAGCTGAGGCAATGACTCAGTTAGTAAAGTGCTTGTTCTGAAGCAGGCAGACCTGAGCTTATATCCCCAGCACCCACAGAAAAAGCCTGGGGTAGAAGTGCATCCTTAATCCCAGCACCACACAGGCAGAGATGGAGGAACCCTGGGGGTTTGCTAGCCAGTCAGTCTAGCCAATCAGTGAGTTCCAGGTTCAGTTCAAGGCTGTGTTTCAAAAAAATAAAGTGAAGAAGCCATTGAGGAAGGTACTCCACATATACCTGCACACGCACACACACATGTGAACAAGCCACCAAACACTTGCACAGCCTCACACAGAAACATCCTCTCCCCAACACACACGCAAAAAGAAGCTTTCAGATAGGCAAGCTACCATTAGGGTGGATGAAATGTAGCCTGTCTCAGTGAGGGGCCGAGCCTCCACCCCTGACTGCTAAGATGTCAGGCATGCACCTCCATACTGTGGTGAGCCCACAAGATTATGCAGTAATGTACAGCTGACAGATCTAACGGACTATCCACAGGAAGTGCGCACACATTCACCTGGACTAACCTGTTCCTGCAGAGCTACGGGGACACCTGGCCTTTCCGTAGAAATCCTGTGAAATCATGGCATTTCTCCCTTCTACAGTGTCCCGCAGTGTATAAACCTGACTTTCCCTGTAGGGCAGCTGGATTCCTCCCCCCACACCAGGAATCCTTGAAGTGAAAAGGATTCACTCAGTCAAGCCTTTGTTCCCACAGCCAGAATCTACATAAAGTAGTCCCCCACACACTTTATTAGCAGGACTGTACTCCTTGATAAAAAGGAGCCTCGCACAGGAGGTAGTATGACACTCACAAAGGTGTGATCTACTGGTCTTCTGCTCTGACCTAACAGGCTACTAATATTCTGTAATTACCCTTCACCTTGCTGTCAACTAACACAGGATCATAGCCCAGGAAATTAACTGTTTATACAGGAAAAAGGCCTTAATCACTAAAACTTGCTTCAGAGAGAAAAATTCTCACCTGGGCATCCCCCAGAAGAGATTTCTTTTTAACTCAACCAGCTAGATGCTAATGTGGAGGCCCAAAATTATGAGCCTATTTCCACACTGACCTAAGGTCAGAGAGTTGGGCTTAGCTCTAGCTCCTTCAAGGATACAGTGCTTCTACCTCAGACGAAGGCCCCACCTAGATGCTGACCAGAGAGTTTTACTCTCTCAAGGTGATTGTCTACAGGTGTGGCTAACTGCCAGACCTTGTGCTCCAGGAATAGAGAAGTAGTTCTGTTCCCACCTCAAACAAAAGTCTAAGGACCCAACTAAGTTCCAGTTCCCTTTATGGAGATAACGGGATTCCACCCAGGGAGTGGTTTGCCTACAGAATGTTTTGGTCCTATGAATGTAGCCCATGACTTTCAATTGGTATGTTCATTTCCTTGTATCATGTTAATGTAGTTTTTTGTCTTACTCCTATCTTTTGGGGTCAAGGGTATTTTAAGCAATTGGAAATTAAATGCAGGCAAATTTTCAGTACCCATGAAAATCCCCTCCTGATACTATCCTATTTATTTCTCAGTTTTATTATTTTCATTTGTGTCTTCAGATTCTTTACTATATTTCTAATCCCATGCTTTTACCCTGGCGAGAGGTATTTTTGTTGTGGCTGGTCCCCGACATGCTAATGCAAATCAAGCCCACAGGTCAGTATAGCTACCAATGCTGTGTTCCCAGCCACAGGGGAACTTCATAACCACACTCCTAGACATATGGTACCTCCTTGTCGATTAACTGGTTTTTGTGACTCTTGTGAAAATGTATGTTTGATACTATTGTTACCAGCCTGGTCTACAGAGCAAGTTCCAGGATAGCCAGTACTCCACAGAGAAAGCCTGACTTTAAAAACCACCACCAACAACAAAAAAAGGGCAATTTTGCTACTTCAGGGTTAAAAATGGGAATTTGGGCCAGAGAAAGGCTCAGCAGGGAACAGTGCCTGCCACGCCAGCCTGCCAACCTGACTTGATGCCAGGACCCATGGGAAGATGAAGGCGAGAACCAACTCCACGCGGTGGTCCTCTGACCTCCACGCGTGCCGTGGCATACATGCCTATCTCTCTCCCACCCCTCTTTCACATCCACACATATTTTTTTTTTTTTAATTAGCTTCAAGTCTCAAGCTTGAAGCCAAGACTTTGGAAGAGAAATCCTCAAAAATCTCTCAGCAAGGACCCCACCTCATTGGCTGAGCAACTAGCTGTAGCAACAGCCCTCACGCCAGCTCATCCTCACTCACCGGGACAATGTCTTCTCCCTTCTTTCACAGCTACCTCAGGCTCCTTCCCGTCTTCATCTCTCTTAGAAATGGAAGGTCCTGCTTAATAGAAAAATGTCAAATCGAATTATAAACCTGAAATCTTTACTCTCAGATTTCACTGATTTTAAATTAATTATAAGTCAAATGGTGCTGTTTGGAGGCAGGGTCTCACTCTGAAGCCCAGTCAGCCTGGCACTCAGTATACAGTCCAGCCCAGCATTCAGGTGGCTATCTTTCTGTCTCAGCCTCTTGAGTACTGGGATCACCACCTTGCCTGTCTCCAAAATGGCACTTCATAAACTAAAGCATTAAATCCACACTATGGAGCTCCAGAGTAACCATTTTAGGGAAGCCTTGAGATCACAAAGAATAAACACCAGATGACTAAGGACATGCTTCATGTAACTTAGCCTGGATCTGCAGAGTGGCCACACCGTGTGAAGACTACAACCACGGACAGGCTACTTCACATCCGACCTGTTTCCTAGACCACCTCAGTAACCAGTGTGTGTGTGTGCATATTTGTGTGAGTGGATATACACATGCCATAGCACACATACAATCAGAGAACCTTAGAACTCCTAGCTCTCCACTGTCGGAAATGAGGTCTTTTGTTGTTCATTTCTGTGCTCATCAAGCAGGCCTGAGTTTCCAGGAATCCTCCTGTCCTTGCCTCTTCCCTCACCACAGTAATGCAAGACTACACACAGGCACTACTGCACGTTACATGCGTTCTGCAGACTTGAATCGGGTCCTCACATTTGCACAAGTGCAAAGTGTCATCTCCACGGCCCCAACCTCTTGTGCCTGAGCACAGAAGAGGATGATGCCAGCATCTCTCAGGAGTGGTTGTGAAGCTTGATGGGCCACATAACACCCGGAAAAGCACCTAGGCACTAAGTGCACAGAACACACATGCCTTAGCTATGATTCTCACTGTGCTCACCGGGCTGAGAGGATAAGAAACAGTCAGACCCTTCAGAAGATACAAAATGCTGAGATTTTAAGTATTTTGTGGTACTGGGATTAAATCCAGGGCCTCCCATGCCCTAGGCTACAGTCCCAGCCCAGGTTTTAACTTTCAAACGTGAAGCAGGTAGACCGTTAGAGGCTGTTACCCAGAAAAGAGCATGTTCCCTGAGTTTTAAGCTTATAGCCATCCCACATGCATTGCCTTTGAAACTAGAGAGGAGCAGGGAGTGTCTACAGCGATTCTGGGCTCTCATGTGGTATACAATCTGCTTTCTTAGAAATACTTCTGCCATACCAAATCCAGATGCCTGGGAAACCTGAACACGAAGGAAGCCAGGAATCAGTCTGAGAAAATGAGAAGGTGCCCCAGACCAAGAATGGCTACATGTTAAATGGAAGAACCTATTTCCAATCTACCGAGAAGAAAGTAAGAGCGAAGGGAAAGCTAACCCTCCGGGGCAGAGCACTCACCCAGAGAGAGGAAATTGCTGTAGTTCTCCCACATCACGTCCCTGTACAGGCTCTTCTGAGCAGAGTCCAGGAACTCCCACTCCTCCCGTGAGAAATCCACAGCCACATCCCTGAACGTCACTGAACCCTGAAAAGAACAAACTCGTGGTAGTGCATGGGAAAGTCTTTTCTTCTTTAGGAGAGAGTGGAGATGAAGGAGGAGCACACAGCACTCAAACAGCATGGGCTGAACACGACACAAACACAGACAGCAAGAAGTCAGTGCCTCAGTGACGGCATGCTTCTACACAGTCCTCGTTAGGGTTTTAAAGTACATGTTTCTTTCATTTTTATTTAGAGAAAGAGAGAGAGAGAGAGAGACAGAGACAGAGAGAGAGAGAGAGAGAGTGTGTGTGTGTGTGTGTGCGCGCACGCACGCGCGTGCAGTGGGCATACCATAGCACATGTGTGGAGGTCAGAGGACAACCCATAAGAGCCAGTTCCTTCTACCACGTGGGCCCCGGAACTGAACTCAGATCATCATCTCTGCCTCCTAAGCCATCTTGCCAGCCCAAGGTTAGATTTTTTCATTCATTCTGGAAATGAATACAACAAGCACCATGGATGAACCAGACTGTATAGCATACTGTGTGCTCCCATTATGAGCTCTACAGAAATAGCGACACTCAGCTTCACTGACAAAAACACAGTGACCACATTTTCTTCCAAAAAGAAAACAATTCATTACAGATCCACTACAAAATATCTGAGACAGACTGATTCAAGTTCTCTACAAAGTTAGATTCTATTTTATTTTTATTTATTTATTTTGGTTTTTTTTCGAGACAGGGTTTCTCTGTGGTTTTGGAGGCTGTCCTGGAACTAGCTCTTGTGGACCAGGCTGGTCTCGAACTCACAGAGATCCGCCTGCCTCTGCCTCCCGAGTGCTGGGATTAAAGGCGTGCGCCACCACCGCCCGGCTAGATTCTATTTTAAATTTGTTCTTTGTTACAGTCAATTCTTCAGTTTTAATTTTTGGTAAATACTTGTCCTCGCCTTGACTACATTAGATCTAGTATCTCTTTCTAACGTGTAGACATATGAGCCTGTGATGGTGGCGCATGCCTTTAACTCCAGCACTTGGAAGACAGAAATGGGTGGATTTCCATGACTCCAAGGCCAGTCTGGTCTAAATAGTGAGTCTAAAGCCAGCCAATCATGTCTACACAGTAAGACCCTGAAACAAAACAAAACAAATTAGATCTTTGAGCCTGGCACAATCCCAAAAGCCGACCTAGCTCTTGTTTAGAGTATCTGACACTATGAATGGCAGGCAGTCTCAGAAACATCTTTCTGCCCCAGAGTTACAAGACACTAGTCATGAAAACACTGGGAAGCTAGCACCCCAGACACGAAGGGAGGCTATTTCCTCCCTTCTACCTCTATGTAGTTATTTATTTTACATGTATTGCTCAGAGGACAACTTATGAGAATCATTATCTTTCCACCACATGAGTCCCAGGGGTTGAGCTCAGGCCAGCCTTAATCCTCCACGTAGGCAGGACGATTACAGTGATGCTCCTGCCTCACCTCCCAAGGGTGAGATTACAGGAGTATTCTCAACATGCCCCACAGGACCAGCATTTTTCAACAAAGAGCAATTGTGTTCCCTAAAAGGCCATATCTGGAAACAATTTGGTTGTCACAACAGGGGGTGTGCCAGAGTTACAGGGACCTAAAGATAGAGGCCAGAATTAGCTGTCACACAGGCTATAGTGCACAGGTGATTCCATACCATTAAACGTTTTCTGGCTCAAAACGTCAACGGCAGCAAAGCTGAGACTTCTTGCTCAAATCAAGTGCATCCCATAAAAGCGCACAAGGGGCTTTGTTTGGGGTTCTCTCTGGAAGAAATTCATCTTTTCTTTTTGAGGCAGGGTGTCACTATGGAACTCAGGCTGGCCTCTGCAACTTTCCAAGCGTTAGGATTACAGGGACGCCCACTATGCCCAGTGCTGGGATGGGTCTTGGTCCTTCTGTGTGTGTTCCTGTTCTTATCATTCTTTTTTGTTTGCTTGTTTTTTGTTTTTAGAAACAGGGTTTCTGGGGCTGGAGAGATGGCTCAGAGGTTAAGAGCATTGCCTGCTCTTCCAAAGATCCTGAGTTCAATTCCCAGCAACCACATGGTGGCTCACATCCATCTGTAATGGGGTCTGGTGCCCTCTTCTGGCCTGCAGGCATATGCACAGACAGAATATTGTATACATAATAAATAAATAAATAAATAAATAAATAAATAAATAAATAAATAAGTATTTAAAAAAAAAAAGAAACAGGGTTTCTTTGTATAGCTTTGGAGCCTGTCCTGGAACTCACTTTATAGACCCAGGCCCAGAAGTGTCAGAGAGAGAGGGGTCACGGAGGCAGCCTTGACCCCAGCCTAGAAATATCAGAGACAGGGAGAGTGGTGGCAGCCGGGCTCCAGGCTGGAAGGGGCTTCCAGAAACAATATTAAGAAGTCCCTCTGGGAAAGAGCACCTGTGACACAGTCAGTATCCAGTGCCATTCTCTGCAAAAGATACACCGCCGCATAAACACCCACCAGAGCCACAGACCCACCTGCACCAAGGAAGTGACCACCAGAGCCATGACCCCATATGCATCTGGAGAAGTGACCAATGTAATACAGCCACCAAATGCACCAACTGCACCAAATGAAGGAAGAGGGACACCTTGAAGCACAGGCTCCACCTATATCGACTGGAGGGACAGATGGGTAGACAAGAGTACAAGATACACTCAACAACATAAAGGGCAATATGGCGCCACCAGAGATTGATGGTTCTACAACAGCAAGACCTGAACATCCCAACACAGATGAAGCCGAAGAAAACTACCTTAAAAATAACTTCATGAGGCCGGGCGATGGTGGCGCATGCCTTTAATCCCAGTACTTGGAAGGCAGAGGCAGGCGGATCTTTGTGAGTTTGAGACCAGCCTGATCTACAAGATCTAGTTTCAGACAGGCTCCAAAGCTACAAAGAAACCCTGTCTCGAAAAACCAAAAAATAAAAAATAAAAAAAATAACTTCATGAAATGATTGAGGCCCTTAAAGAGGAAATGAACATCTTCTTAAATAAATGGAGGAAAACACAAACAAAAAATTGGAAGAAATCAACAAATCCCTTAAAGAAAAGGAACAATCAAACAGGTAAAAGAAATGGTTAAAGACTTAAAAACTGAACTAGAGGCAATAAAGAAAATACCAATCAAGAGAATTCTGGAAATAGAAAATTTGGGTAAATGATCAGGAACTACAAATACAAGCATAAACAACAATACAAGAGATGGGAGACAGAATCTGAGGCATTGAAGATACAATAGAGGAAATAGATTTATCGATAAAAGAAAATGTTAAATTCAACAAATTTTTAACACAAAATATCCAGGAATTCTGGGATATCATGAAAAGACCAAACTAAGAATAAAAGGGATAGAAGGAGAAGAAGTACAGCTCAAAGGCACAGAAAACATATTCAACACAATCATAGAAGAAAACTTTCTCAACCTAAAGAAGGACATGCCTATGAAAGTTCAAGAAGCTTACAGAACAGCAAATAGACCAAACCAAAAAAGTCCCCTTGCCACATAATAATCAAAACACTTAACATACAGAATAAATTAAGAATATTAAGAGCTACAAAGGAAAAAGGCCAAGTAACATATAAAGGCAAACCTATCAGAATTACACTCAACCTTTCAATGGAAACAATGAAAGTCAGAAGATCCTTGACAGGTGTTATGTAGACATTAAGAAACCACATATGCCAGCCCAGACTACTATACCAGCAAAACTGTCAATCACTATAGATGGAGATAACAATATATTTCAAGACAAAACCAGATTTAAACAATACCTATCCACAAATTCAGCCTTACAGGAAGTACTAGAAAGAAAACTCAAAACCAAGGAAGTTAGCTACATGCACAAAAACACAGGAAATAGATAATCCCACATCAGCAATTCCCAAAGAAGGGAAACTCACACACGATGCCACCACCACCAACGAAAACAAAAATATGAGGAACTAGCAATCATTGGTCATTAATATCCATTAACATCAACAGACTCAAGTCACCTATAAAAAGACACAGGCTAACAAATTGGATACAAAAAACATAATCTATCCTTCTGCTGCATACAAGAAACATAGATCAACTTCAAAGACAAGTATCACCTCAGAATAAAGGGTTGGGAAAAGATTTTCCAATCAAATAGACATAAGAAACAAGCTAGTGTAGCTATCCTAATATCTAACAAAACAGACTGCAAACTAAAATTACTCAAAAGAGCTGAAGGATGCCATTTCATATTCATCACAGGGAAAATTTATCAAAATGAAGTCTCAATCCTGAACATCTATGCCCCAAATACAAGAACACCCACATCTGTAAGAGAAACATTACTAAAGCTTAAATAACACATCAGTTCCCACACACGAATAGTAGGAGACTTCAACACCCATTCTCATCACTGAACAGGCCTGCCAGACAGAAACTTAACAGATTGGTTGGTTTACCTACTTCAGTTGTCCCTTTTACCATACAAGAAATCAAACTACCATTTTTCACGGATAATATGATAGTATACATATAGTATACATAAGTGACCCCAAAAGCTCCACCTAGGAACTCCTACAACTGATAAACACCTTCAGTAATGTGGTAGGATACAAGAGTAACTCAAAAAAAAAATCAATAGCTCTCCTATACACAAATGACAAATGGGACAAGAAAAAAATCAGAGAAACATCACCCTTTACAATAGCCATAAATGTAACAGGATGTTACTGACTCGATGTCTCAAAGTACTGAAGCAAGTACCTGTTCTGGCACTGTGGTTTCACGTTCAAGCCTTTGTCTTCTTCCCCTTGTGGTATGGGGTATAAAAACGTATGGAAAACTAAACGCTGGGGATTTTCAGTATTCACTGTACTACCTTCCCAGTACTATTCTATGGTTTGTGTTTTATTATTTTTAAATGCATTCCCTATTCTTTACTTATATTTCTAAATACCCATGCCCCTACCCTGGCAAGTGGCATTTTTGTCGAGGCTGGTCCCCAACACAAAATACCAAATAATCCAATTTTTAAAAGGCATGGAGAGCTAAACAGAATTTTTTCAACAGAAGAAACTCAAATTGCCAAAAGACATTTAAGGAAATGTTCAGCATCCTTAGTCATCAGGGAAACGCAAATGAAAACAACTCTGAGATACCATCTTACACCTGGTAGAATGGCCAACATCAAAAACACTGATGACAACTTATGCTGGAGAGGTTGTGAGGAAAAGAGAACACTTCTGCATTGCTGGTGGGAAGGCAAGCTGGTACAACCATCTGGAAATAAGTATGACCATTTCTCAGAAAATCAGAAATCAATCTACCCCAACCAGTGATATCACTCTTGGGTATATATCCAAAGGATGCTCAATCATACCACAAGGACATGAACTCAACAATGTTCATAGCAGCATTTATGTAATAACTAGGACCTGAAAACAACCTAGATGCCCCTCAACTGAAGAACGGATAAAGAAAATGTGTACATTTTCAAAATGGAGTATTACTTAGTGGTAAAAAAAAATGACATCATGAAATGTACGGAACTAGAAAAGACCATCCTGAGTGAGGTAACCCAGATGGAAAGACAAACACGGTATGTACTCATAAGTAGATAGATGATATAAAGCAAAGAATAACCAGACTACAATCCACAGTTCCAGAGAAGCGAGAACCTTCTTCCAGTAATACATGGATCCAGATACAGAGATCCACAACCAAGCACCAGGCTGAACTCAGGGAGTCCAGCTGAAGAGAGAGAAGAGGGATTATATGAGAAAGGGAGATGAAGGTCATGATGGAAAAATCTACAGAGATAGCTGAACCAAGCTCGTGGAAACTCATGAACTCCGGACAGCTGTGGAGCCTCCATGGGTCCACTAGGACCTCCCTATGCGGGAGACAGTGGTGAAGCTTGGGTCACCTGAGGGGCCCCTGGCAGTGGGACCAGGATCTCTCCCTGGTGCAGGAGCTAGCTTGTTAGAGCCCATTCCCTATGAAGGGATGCCATGCTCGGCCTTAATGCAGAGGGGAGGGGTTTGGTCCTGCCCCAAATGAATGTGTCAAACAGTGTCGATTCCCCATGGGAGCCCTTACCTTTTGGGAGGAGTGCATGGTGGGTGGGCTGGAGGGAGGCAAGGGGGAGTGGGAGGAGGGATAGGAGGGAGAACCTTGGTTAGAATGTAAAATGAATTAAAAAATAAATAAATGTTTTTAAAATGTATTGAAGTACATCTTTCCACTTAAAGCTTAAAACTAAAAATTAAAGCTGGGCAGAGTTGGCATATTCTGAAATGGACACAGGAAAATTTCAAGCTCAAGGCCAGCTTGGATTACACAGTAAGACCCTGTCAAAGAGAACAGAGGAGAAGAAAAAAAGAGGAAGGATCAGGGGAAAGAAGACAGGAAGAAAAATAAAGAACAAAAAGAAAAAGTAAATTGAAATTAGGTAAAATTAATGTGGGTGTTTGAAGTGAGCCCTGCTCTTCGTCTGGGCTGCCTGGATGGGAGCTGACTTGAGGGGACAGCTAAAGAGCTCGTGCATCCGTTTCTTGATGTGCAAGTAAAGGAAACTCAATTTCTGAAAATTTATTCAGCTACACATGTATAATTTGCACACAAACTTCACTGGACAGGTTGTTAAGTGTCATTTGGGGACTAAGGAGATTGCTTAGTCAGTGAAGAACTTGCCACAGAAGCGTGAGGGCCTGTGTTTGGGATTCCCAGCAGGCATGCAAAAAGCCAGGCATGTGCCGATAATTACACGCCTGTACGTGCATGGGGGGAATGGAAACAGAAAGACTCCTGGGCCTTGCTGGCCAGCCAGTCCAGCTGAGTGGGTGAACTCCATGTCCAGGATACTCTGTCTCAAAAATAGTTGGAAATCAAACTGAGGAAGACACCCAGAGTCAGCCTCTGGTCTCTGCACACATGCACAGATGAACACAGCTTTAAAAATAATAATAAAATGGCATACTGTATATTGGCAATACAAATCTTTTCTGTATGAAACAAAATTAAAAAAAAATCATCAAGCTGGGCCACACACACCTTTAATCCCAGCACTTGGGAGGCAGAGGTAGATCTCCGGGTTCAAGGCCAACCTGGTCTACAGAATTCCAGGAAAGCCAGAGCTACACAGAGAAACCCTGTCTCAAAAAAACAAAATAACTAAACACTATACTAGGACAAGATTTTCCTCTGGAATTTAAGAGCTAGAAATCAGTACTGGCAATATGACTCAGTAGGTAAAGCTGAGTTTGATCCCTGGAGCCCACATAAAGTTCAAAAGAGAAAGTCGATGTCCTCTGACCCCCACCCCCCACGTGCACATGTACCCTCAAACACACAAAGATAAAATTTTGAAAAATATTTGATCCCACTGGAAAACATTAGAGGAACTCTGCAGAGCTCATAAGGTTCTTCTCGTGGCATTTTACCCGGGCTCTCTGGGGCCCTGGAGGGAACAGTGGGGGGGCTGAGCCTGGGGGGGACTGAGCGTGAAGGGGCTGAGCCTGGGAGGAAGCGTGAACAGCAATGGACTGTGTCTCCAACCCTCTGCAATGAGAGCGGGGTGGGTGTGGCATAGAGCATCATGTCCACAACCATCTAGAAACTGATGCCCAATGTGCTGTGCACACTGTAGTCCCAGCACTCGGGGGGTAGACAGCAGACTCGTACATCTGGGGGGAAAGGAGAAAAACATTAACCTACCTGGGCTAGGGCCATAGTGTTAGAACTGCAGGAGCTGGTTGGCTCTTCGCTGTTTCTCTACGGAAAACTGTGGGGTACAGAGAAGCAAAACTGGAATAAAAAGAACTCATGAGTCCAGATGTGCCTAAAAGTTCCCAAATTAATTAATGTTAGTTAATAAGAGCAGCTGTCCCCTCTCCCACCGCCATTCTTGCTTCTGAATCATTCCTCATTACTGTACCCATCCCCAAGCCCACCCCAGACCAGAGATTTCTACAGAAAGTTCTTGAGGCAACCCAACACGAGATGGGCATGGTGGGGGAGCCCAGGTACCCCTAAAGGATTCTGACTGAGGTCAAACACCGCATCATAAACACAAAGAAACACACACACACACATTGATAAATATAAAAAGAGCATTTGCTCTTGCAGAGGACCCAGGTTCAGTTCCCAGCACCCACACATCTATAACGCCAGTACCAGGAAATCTGACACCTTCTTCATACTTCCTCAGGCACCAGTCATGAACGTGGTTCAGGCAAAACACTTGCACACATAAAATAAACTCAAAGAAAAGCTGTTCCACCATGGGCAGCTGGCCAGCAGTCCTTGTTTGTCCATGGATAAAGCAAATGTGCCACACTACTCCTGATTCCTGGACACAGGAGAGGAGGAAAGCCGGAATTATTGTAACAGATAGCGGACCACACCGAACCATTAACTACACTGCCAAGTACTACCTACGGGTTTTACAATGTTTTTCTTCTTTGTTTCGGGGAGGGGAGCTGTCGCTGTCACACTGAGGACAGCATCTAAGGCTTTAGATACGGTAGGCCAACAGCATACCCCATCCCCAGCCCTCAGTTAACCCATCTACTCAGAGCTACCCTATATAGTAGGCCTCATCTTTCACATGAGGGAACTACATACAGCGTGAAGGGATAAATCAAACCAGGACAAAGCAGCAGGTTTCAGTGTCATACCCTAGCAATTCAGCCGCAGAACCCACACCACTGTTACTACATTCCTCCCTAAGACACGAATCAGTGGACTACGATGAGCTCACTCTGACGACCCAGCCAGGTGGTGGTGGTGCAGCACTCGGGAGGCAGAGGCAGGATCTCTGTGAGTTCGAGGCCAGCCTGGTCTACAAGAGCAAGTTCCAGGACAGGCTCCAAAGCTACAGAGAAACCCTGTCTCGAAAAACCGAAGGAAAAAAATAAAAAGAAAAGAAAAGACGATCCCTCTCATCTTTCCTCTCCTCATGAGACTCAAAAGCAGAGGACTCTTGGGAGATGACTTGGGGTTAGAGTGCTTGCCTCCAACACACAAGGCCTTGGACTGGAACCCCAGCACTAGAAACGGGGGTCTGAAAGCAAAAGACCCTGTTACCAAGCAAACTGGTTTACTCGCAGACATCCTAACACAGCTGGGAAAACGCAGCTCCGGAGGGAAATGTCAGGCGGCGCTTCACACTCTTTCATCCCTTGTGTGAGTAAGCACTGGGAGGAGGGTGCAGAACCTGCCCCGTTAGTCACTGAGGCAGAAGGCCAAAGCACCAGGTTAAGAGGTCACTTCGGGTGTTAAAGCTGGAGACGAACCGGGAAAAGCCTGTAGCCTGTTACAAAATCGTGACGGACACACTGAGGACAGGAGCTGCACTGGAGCAATTAGAATGGGAAGGTGAGACGGGGGTGTGAGCCCCTCCTGCCCCACAAAGTGCTGTTGATAGCCCCAACTTGGTGTATGCTAGAACAGCTCTCTAACAGTGAGGAGCACAGCCAGCCCCCAGACAAAAGGCTTTGAAGGGGACTGGTGATGCAGGAGTTTGAAGGGCTGCCACTGCTGAGATGGGATTAGAAGAGACACATATTAACTGAAGATCAATGCTACTGTGGCTGGGTACAGTGGCACGGTTGGCAGTGCAGCCTGGAGGCTGAGGCAGGAAGATCACCCACAAATTCAAGGTCAGCTTGGGTTACATAGTGAATTCCTGGTCAGTATGGATGCAAACTGAGCCTCTGTTTAAAAAAAAAAAACACCAAAAGTGCTATTTATAGATAATAAGAGTGGTTTAGCAAATGAATCTTCCCCAATAATTAAAAACAAACTAGCAAAGCAAGCCTCAAGGGTAGGAAAGCTGCATCCTGGAACGCAGAGATGGATCCGCAGGCAAGCCCCCAGACTGCTCCGCAGAGGACCCCCAACACCCTCCTCAGACACCAGTCACACAATTCCCTGCACAGACGTAAAAGCAGGCAAAACACCAACGCATGAAAACGAAAATTAAAAAAATATATATATTTTAAAAGAAACCTGTGGGGCTGGAGACATGGCTCAACGGTTAGGAGCACTGGCTGCTCTTGCAGAAGATCCAAGTTCAATTCCCAGCACACACATGGAGGCTCACAAACATCTGTAACTCCAGTTCCTGGGAACAGGACACCTTCTTTTGGCTGCCACCGGCACCTGTACTCACATAAATATACACATAAATAGGAGAAGTATAAATTTAAAAAGAACCCTGCAACCTCACAAAGAAGGGACGGGCCTGAATTTAACAACAGAGGCATAACCTATGAGTGATGGTTTCTATTAACTGCATGAATCCGTCCCTTCTCCCTGGGCTAATTAACACCAAACTGCCCCTTCTTTTCAGGCCAAGCTGATTTTTACTCTTTCACAGTAAAGAGTAGTAAATGTCTCCGCTCGGAAAAATAAGAATTACAATTCATAGGAAAGAGAAAGTAACTTGGCTAATTTTTTTCCACACATATAACAGGAATGTTGGGTTTCTACGTAACGCAACGACGTTTCCTCCATCCATTTGACTCCCTCGCCTTCCAGAAGAGGAACAAGATCTGGATAAAGGACGAATCACGAACCGGGAATGCGGGGTTAGGCGGCCTCGGGACACACCCCCGAGACCAGTCACTCCCACCACTTCCACACACAGCCTGCTGGAAATGGAAAGCCGCGGACAGAGACACTTCTCGCCACCGGAGGGGCAAGCCTGAGAAGCGACGGCCACCCCGGGCAGCCTTAGGGGCGCGCGGACAAAGCCGCTCTGCCACTGCGGCTGTGCCGGTTTTTTGTTCGGGGGGGCCTTCACCCTGGGGCTCGCACACGTAACTCGGAGCCATGCTGGGCCTCTGAGCCCTGCAGCGGGAGGACGGAGGACACGGCGGGGCACCCGGTGTCCACTCAGCGTCACCGACGCCAAGTCTCTCAAACTAACGGAAAGCCAAATCCGCGCCGCCCCCACTCCCATTTACTCAGTGCGGGCGACCAACTCACCTCTCGCAACTGCCGGGCGCTAGGCAGCCGGAAAGATGCCGCGCGGAGGCGGGTGGGAAATGTAGTCCAACGTGGGAAAGACTGTGTCTCCAGCCGCGGAGTGCGCAAGCGTGGTCGGGGTCGTGAGGGGGCGGAGGCCTCTGGGTGTGATCGAGGACCTGCTGGAAGAGCTGGGAACTCCTCCTAACCCCCACCCCACTGAGCAAGCCTGGATCTCCGGGATGGGTGGGGTTTGTGTTGTTGAACTACTGGGGTTAAGAACTTGCGCTCCCATCATCAAAGGCTCAATATGTGAGATAATCAGAGTAGGTACTCAAAATACACATCCCAGTGAGGGGGTGTAGGCATATACCAGGGCACTCAGTAAAAACATCCTCGAGGGGTTGAAGAGATGGCGTTAACAGCACTGCCCTCTCTCCCAGAGGACCTGAGTTCAGTTCTCAGCACCCACATGGCAGCTCACAACTGTCTGTAATTTCAGTTCTAGGAAACCTGACACCCTCACACAGACATAGGTGCGGGCAAAACGCCAATGCATATAAAATAAAAAATAAGCTACTTTTAAAAGACATCCTCTAAAAGAGGCGCAGTGCTGTCTATCCATGGAAAGGTTGCTCAGGCTCCTCGGTGTTCTCCCTTTCCTTTCTTTCCACTGTTCCTTCTAGCCATCCCTTCCAGCCAGTGAGTGTATTGTTGTATTGGTTGATATTGCTGGAGATGAAGTCAAGGCCTCACAACGACTAGAAGAAAAATTCTGCTTTTTTTCTAACATCTTTGTATTTGTGCCAGACCTCATGGCACAAATCCCAACTTCAGGAGGCTGAGGCAGGAAGACTGCAAATTCAAGATGAATAAAAATAAATAAAATGAGGACATTATAAGCACTGGAGCTTACGAAATGGCTTTGTAATGGGTGCAAGAAAAGGTTCATGTGAGGTGGCCATGACACCACCCTCGGATCACAAAATACCCTTGCTTTCTCTTGTCCTGACCTGGACACTCACATTTCTACCCAGCTCACTTGGACAGTCCCACACCAAGGGTTCGGGGACAGCCCACATTTATTTGGCCAAAATTTGAAGACTGATTGTTGTAATGGCCAAAATCGTTGTAGCTTCCACCACCAAAACTGCGTCCATCATTACCAAATCTATTATAGCCATCCCCACTGCCACCATATCCACCTGGTGGGAACCACAGACCATCAGACCCTGAATTTTCTATTTTCCTGCTGGAGTAAACAGCTTAGTTTCCTGTGCTCTGAGCAGGAGACCCTGAGGCAGGGGAGTGGTTTATTGTGGCTAGCAGCTGAAGGAACCTGAGAGCTAGGGCGTGGCCATTGGTCAGGGAAGACACTATATAAGCTGCCCTGGAACACAATAAAGTTGGCGTTCTTGGTGTTCTTGTTTTAAGGATGGCCTGGTCTCTGTCTCTGTATGTATGTGTTTCAATCTCCAGGCCCTAACCCAGCTCCGGAATTGGAACCGTTTATAGTGCAGGCGGTACCTACAGGCGTAGTACGGGTGCTACAGGACCATGATACATGTAGTGGTACAGATGTTACATCCACCACCACCATGACTGCCACCTAAGTCATCACGACCACTGAAGTTTTCCCCTCAAACAAAATGTCACTGCTGCCAAAACCGACTCCACAACCACCGCTAAAGTTTCCAGAACCTCTTCGACCTCTTTGGCTGGACGAAGCACTAGCCTGCATTGATAGGGCTTTTCTTACTTCAGATTTGTGCCCATTCACAGTATGGTCCACTGAGTCATGCTCACCAAAGGTGACAAAAGCAAAACGTCTTTTTTCCACTGCCTCTGTCAGGATATCAGTAACTTCAGTGTTCCCATACTGCTCAAAATAATCTCGCGGGTGATATTCTTTTCCACAGTGAAGCGGGCACCTGGTCTCTGAGAACCCTCTCTTGACACGGCGCTCTTAGGTTCCACAGCTCTTCCTTCCTATGCGGTCTTCATTCACAGCGGCATCCACTTCCTCCACAGTGGCGTGTGTAACAAACCCAAAGCTCCTGGATCGCTTGGTGTTTGGATCTTTCATTACCACGCAGACTCTCGTCGGTTGTTTCGAAGCTCAGCCCTTCAACGAAGAGCTTCGGCAGCTGTTCCGTCTCCCTGGGAGACTCTGACTTAGACAAATGTATCCCAAAACCAATCATTTTTAGCTCCAAAGAAGCAAGTAGCTTGTTCCCTAAGTGATCAGTTCATTGGATAAAAGGAAGAAAAACAAGACAGATGGAAAAGCTCTTCAACAATGACCATGGTGGCCAAGATAAAAGGACACAGGAGTCAGGATTAGAGGAGTCTCACTAGCTAAAACACTTGGTACATTAAAAAATACTACAGTACAGTGATTTTTTTAAAAATAGGAATTATATTGTACATTATTAGTTTCTTTTTTGTTGTCTTTATTAAATATTGACTGAGACTACAGAATGTATACTGTTTTATTATTATCAAATTGCAAAGAAGTTCATACTCTGAATATTCTAATGAGTGGACGATGGAGCTATTCAGTGAGAGGCCCTGGGTTCAACCCTCAGTAGCACACCACCACCACCACCACCAAACACACACACACACACACTGGAAGGGATGATGCACACCTGTTAATGCCAGCAATCAGGAGACTGAGGCAGGAGGACTTGGAGTTCAAGGTCTGAGCTAGTCTGAGTTACACAGTAAGACTCCATAAACAACAAAACCAAACACTTAACAAGAATCAGATATCTAAAATCAAGGAGGGATAAATGGTGGAAGGTGTTTCTGTGTTCATCACACCTGTAGTCTCTCACATGCATTCTCAAGAGTTAAGTCACTATCATAAATTCAGTGGCTCTAAATAATGACCACTGCATTATTTTATGATTCTGTGGCCAGCTGACTCTTCTGTTCTGCATGGTGTCAACTGAGGGCACTTAGTGGACTTGGGGCGTTGGCTGGTCTGAAAGATCCCGACTATTCCTAGCTGACGTCTAGTATCTTAGGGTCATATCCAGAAGCCCAGCTTCAGCAAAGGAGCTACATGTCTGTGGTCCCTTCAGCCACATTTTCAAATACGACAGTTCAGGCCTTGAGAGAATATTCTGAGATGGAGCAACCCTGGTAATAAAGCATGGGCCCTGACAGTGGTACGGACATGCTTCTACTATGTTTTCCTGGGCAAACTGGCATCTGCCCATATTTCAGGAGGATGAGGATTGCACAACTTGGTGGAGTTTTGAAGAGCTTGCAGCCATTTTTGCCAGTTTTATATCATTTTGCCAGTTTTATATCATTTCACAAGTTTTATGTCATTTCACAAGTGAAAAAAGCCGCAGCACAGGAGCTGAGTGTTTTAGTATAACTGGAGTGATGGACTAGAGACCTGAGTGTTTTAGTATAACTGGAGTGATGGACTAGAGACCTGAGTGTTTTAGTATAACTGGAGTGATGGACTAGAGACCTGAGTGTTTTAGTATAACTGGAGTGATGGACTAGAGACCTGAGTGTTTTAGTATAACTGATGGACCCGAGACCTGAGTGTTTTAGTATAACTGGAGTGATGGACTAGAGACCTGAGTGTTTTAGTATAACTGGAGTGATGGACTAGAGACCTGAGTGTTTTAGTATAACTGGAGTGATGGACTAGAGACCTGAGTGTTTTAGTATAACTGGAGTGATGGACTAGAGACCTGAGTGTTTTAGTATAACTGATGGACTAGAGACCTGAGGGTTTTAGTATAACTGATGGACTAGAGACCTGAGTGTTTTAGTATAACTGGAGTGATGGACTAGAGACCTGAGTGTTTTAGTATAACTGATGGACTAGAGACCTGAGTGTTTTAGTATAACTGATGGACTAGAGACCTGAGTGTTTTAGTATAACTGGAGTGATGGACTAGAGACCTGAGTGTTTTAGTATAACTGATGGACTAGAGACCTGAGTGTTTTAGTATAACTGGAGTGATGGACTAGAGACCTGAGTGTTTTAGTATAACTGGAGTGATGGACTAGAGACCTGAGTGTTTTAGTATAACTGATGGACTAGAGACCTGAGTGTTTTAGTATAACTGATGGACTAGAGACCTGAGTGTTTTAGTATAACTGGAGTGATGGACTAGAGACCTGAGTGTTTTAGTATAACTGATGGACTAGAGACCTGAGTGTTTTAGTATAACTGGAGTGATGGACTAGAGACCTGAGTGTTTTAGTATAACTGGAGTGATGGACTAGAGACCTGAGTGTTTTAGTATAACTGGAGTGATGGACTAGAGACCTGAGTGTTTTAGTATAACTGGAGTGATGGACTAGAGACCTGAGTGTTTTAGTATAACTGATGGACTAGAGACCTGAGTGTTTTAGTATAACTGATGGACTAGAGACCTGAGTGTTTTAGTATAACTGATGGACTAGAGACCTGAGTGTTTTAGTATAACTGATGGACTAGAGACCTGAGTGTTTTAGTATAACTGATGGACTAGAGACCTGAGTGTTTTAGTATAACTGGAGTGATGGACTAGAGACCTGAGTGTTTTAGTATAACTGATGGACTAGAGACCTGAGTGTTTTAGTATAACTGATGGACTAGAGACCTGAGTGTTTTAGTATAACTGGAGTGATGGACTAGAGACCTGAGTGTTTTAGTATAACTGATGGACTAGAGACCTGAGTGTTTTAGTATAACTGGAGTGATGGACTAGAGACCTGAGTGTTTTAGTATAACTGGAGTGATGGACTAGAGACCTGAGTGTTTTAGTATAACTGGAGTGATGGACTAGAGACCTGAGTGTTTTAGTATAACTGGAGTGATGGACTAGAGACCTGAGTGTTTTAGTATAACTGATGGACTAGAGACCTGAGTGTTTTAGTATAACTGGAGTGATGGACTAGAGACCTGAGTGTTTTAGTATAACTGGAGTGATGGACTAGAGACCTGAGTGTTTTAGTATAACTGGAGTGATGGACCCGAGACCTGAGTGTTTTAGTATAACTGATGGACTAGAGACCTGAGTGTTTTAGTATAACTGGAGTGATGGACTAGAGACCTGAGTGTTTTAGTATAACTGGAGTGATGGACTAGAGACCTGAGTGTTTTAGTATAACTGGAGTGATGGACTAGAGACCTGAGTGTTTTAGTATAACTGGAGTGATGGACTAGAGACCTGAGTGTTTTAGTATAACTGGAGTGATGGACTAGAGACCTGAGTGTTTTAGTATAACTGATGGACTAGAGACCTGAGTGTTTTAGTATAACTGGAGTGATCGACTAGAGACCTGAGTGTTTTAGTATAACTGGAGTGATGGACTAGAGACCTGAGTGTTTTAGTATAACTGGAGTGATGGACTAGAGACCTGAGTGTTTTAGTATAACTGGAGTGATGGACTAGAGACCTGAGTGTTTTAGTATAACTGGAGTGATGGACTAGAGACCTGAGTGTTTTAGTATAACTGGAGTGATGGACTAGAGAGACCTGAGTGTTTTAGTATAACTGATGGACTAGAGACCTGAGTGTTTTAGTATAACTGGAGTGATGGACTAGAGACCTGAGTGTTTTAGTATAACTGGAGTGATGGACTAGAGACCTGAGTGTTTTAGTATAACTGGAGTGATGGACTAGAGACCTGAGTGTTTTAGTATAACTGATGGACTAGAGACCTGAGTGTTTTAGTATAACTGGAGTGATGGACTAGAGACCTGAGTGTTTTAGTATAACTGGAGTGATGGACTAGAGACCTGAGTGTTTTAGTATAACTGATGGACTAGAGACCTGAGTGTTTTAGTATAACTGGAGTGATGGACTAGAGACCTGAGTGTTTTAGTATAACTGATGGACTAGAGACCTGAGTGTTTTAGTATAACTGATGGACCCGAGACCTGAGTGTTTTAGTATAACTGATGGACTAGAGACCTGAGTGTTTTAGTATAACTGGAGTGATGGACTAGAGACCTGAGTGTTTTAGTATAACTGGAGTGATGGACTAGAGACCTGAGTGTTTTAGTATAACTGGAGTGATGGACTAGAGACCTGAGTGTTTTAGTATAACTGGAGTGATGGACTAGAGACCTGAGTGTTTTAGTCTAACTGATGGACTAGAGACCTGAGTGTTTTAGTATAACTGGAGTGATGGACTAGAGACCTGAGTGTTTTAGTATAACTGGAGTGATGGACTAGAGACCTGAGTGTTTTAGTATAACTGGAGTGATCGACTAGAGACCTGCATTATTTCCCCCACATCTGTTCATATGTAGGCTAACTGGAGAAGTGTGTTGAAGCGTTACAGTTGGGAACAGACTGGAATACAATACAACACATTAAGTGAACACATTCCTTTAATGGTCTAAAGCCTCGTATGCCAAGTGTGTTACATGTTTGAGCAAGAGAGATGAGCTGTAACCATCACAGAATGTCAGGAAGACTGCTCAGACTTTGCTACACTTGGCATTGTGAATCTTCAGATGGTGGGTGAGGTGGGAGTGCTGTCTGAAGGCCTTCTTACACTCCTTACACTCGTAGGGCTTCTCACCAGAATGAATTCTCAGATGCTGGATAAGAGAAGAGTTGAGGCGAAAGGCCTTCCTACACTCCTTACATTCAAAGGGCTTCTCCCCGGTGTGGATGCTCTGGTGCAGAGTAAGTTTCTGGCGCAACCTAAAGGCCTTCCCACACTCCTTACAGGCGTAGGGCTTCTCGCCGGCGTGGATGCTCTGGTGCTGTGTGAGCTGCGAGAGCAGCCGGAAGGCTTTCCCACACTCTTTGCAGCCGTAGGGTTTCACACCGACATGAACACTCTGATGCGAGATGAGCTGGGAGTAGCGGCTAAACGCCTTCCAGCACTCCTTGCACTCATACGGCTTCTCGCCAGTGTGGATTCTGTGATGGAGAATAAGATGGTAACCCCGACTAAAGGTCTTCCCACATTCATTACATTCATAGGGCTTCTCGCCAGTGTGGATTCTCTGATGCAGTGTTAGCTGCTGTCGAACTCTAAAGGCCTTCCCGCAGTCCTTGCATTCATAGGGCTTCTCGCCAGTGTGAAGTTTGTGATGGACTCTGAGGCCGGAGCCGCACAGAAAGTCTTTCCCACACTCTTTACACTCGTAGAGTCTGTCAGCAATGTTCAGCTTCTGGTGTCGAGTAAGGTGTGCATACTGCCTGAAGGCCTTGCCACACTCTTTACACACATAGGGCTTCTCCCCAGTGTGGATCCTCTGATGGAGGGTGAGCTGTCCTCGTACCCTGAAGGCCTTCCCACATTCCTTACACGCATAGGGCTTCTCACCAGCATGGAGTTTTTGATGAGCACGAAGGTCTGGGCCATATATGAAGGCTTCCCCACACTCCTTACACTCGTACAGCTTCTCACCAGAATGAAGCCGCTGATGTCTGGTGAGGTGTGCCGTCTGCCTAAAAGCCATCCCGCATTCCTGACATGTGTAGGGTTTCTCGCCAGTGTGGATTCTACGGTGGAAAGTAAGCTGCTGGCGGACTCTAAAGGTCTTCCCACATTCATCACACGCATAGGGCTTCTCGACAAAATGGATTCTCTGATGTGGAGCAGCAGACGTATGCTTCTGGTAGGAGGCCATTTTTTCACATGTGACTTTCACTTGTCTGAGATAGCCGTCCTGAGATCCCTCTTTCACTTGTCTGAGATAGCCGTCCTGAGATCCCTCTTTCACTTGTCTGAGATAGCCGTCCTGAGATCCCTCTTGGCTTTCATGTTTTCTTCTGGACTCCCATCCACTTTTTAAAATAAGGCCCTTCAGGCCACTGCTCCCCATTCTTTCCATCATCTTCCACTGGGATAAATTCACTTCATAAATGCCGTTTTCTGACGGGGACTGATTGGTCTCATCCTTAGTTTTCAAATCTGCAAGAAAGCAGACACATGCTGTTTCCTTTTTCTCAAGAAATAAACTCTGCAGTAGAGACAGAAGCTAAAGAACGCCATGTTCAACCAAACTCAAATCAGTGTCTTATAATTTAGGGAGCAAAAGAGAATACTAGGAAAACAAGAACTTGTGTAAGAAAAGGCAGTGGTAACTAAGCAAACATTTACTGCACTGGTTCATGAACTGAGGCGTGGATCAGGTCACTGGGTGGCTCACTAAAAATACTGTTTAAACCTGGGTGTAGTGGCAAACGTCTTTAATCCCAATCTTCCTTCTATCGGGAAGGAGAGAGGTGAATCTGTGTGAGCCAGCCTCATCTATATAGTGAGTTAGTTCCAGGACAGCCAGGGTTACATAGTATAAGAACCTGTCTCATAAAAACAAAAATGAACAAAAAAATCTCAATACTGTTTAAATACTACCAAAACCACTTGGATCAAACTATAATTTTTGTCCCCACTTATCATGTGTGTGTGTTTGTGTGTAGATACATGTTTTGCATGTGTGTGGGTGCACATGGGAGGCACGTGGAGGCCTGAGAGTGATGCAGGAATCATCCTCAATCTACCATGCATTTTATTCATTGACGCTGGGCCTTTCAGTCAAACCCAGAGCAGTCCTGCTAGCTAGCTAGCGTGCTCTAGGGTAGTGCTTCTCAACATGTGGGTCGCAACCTTTGGAGGGGGGGGGTCACATAAGATATCCTGCATACCAGATATTTACATTATCACTCATAACAGTAGCAAAATTACAACTATGAAGAAGCAACAAAATAACTTTATAGTTAGGGGAGACCACAACACGAGGAACTGTATTAAAGGGTGGCAGCATTAGGAAAGCTGAGGATCTCTAGGAGGTCCTGTCTGTGCCGTCCAAGTCTGGACTTAGCAATGAATCTCCATACCTAACTGGCATTTACACGGCTTCTGGGGAACTGAACACATTTGTGCAGCAAGCACTTTAACCACCAGATCAGATTCTAATTTTTATTAAACATTTAGGAGGCTGGAGATGGTCCAGTGGTTAAGAGCACTGGCTGCTCCTGCTGAGTAGATTTATTTACTTATTTTTTATGCATGTTTTGCTTCCTTGATTTTTGTGCACTGTGCACACGCAAAGGTCAGAGGAGGGTGTTGAATCCCCTGGCACTGGAGTTACAGATGTTTGTGATCCATCAGGTGGGCTCTAGGAACTGAACCTAGGTCCTCTACAAGAGCAGCAGCCCTCTTAATCATGGAGCCATAGCTCCAGGTCCTCCATCTTATTTCTGGAGACAGTCTCTGAACCTGGAACTTCTCAGTTCACCTAGACTGGCCAGCCAAGAATCCTGGGATTCTCTGTCTCTCCTTCCAGGCATAGAGAACACACACACTGGCTTTTATTTAGATGCTAAGACTTCTAACTCAGGGCCTCCTGTTTGCACCAGAGCAAGAGCCTCATCAGCTGAGCTCTCCATTACTGGCAGTTTTACATTCTTACAGTTGTTATTGGCTTTCCTTCTCTGACTTTATAAAAAGGCGCTGGAGATGGATGCAGGGCCTCCCACAGCTGCAACAGCGCACTGTTCAAGCCTCAGCTTTTCCTTACCTGAAGCTCTTTAAAGCCGACACAATCTTGACTCCCTCCCTACTAAGTCATGAGCTCAGAGCATAATAGAGTTTGGCTCATTTCTTTATCGTAATCAGTACTTGTTCTAAGTGTATCTTTGCCTCTAATCTCTCACAGTTTCTATGAAATCTGAAGATTTCATAGAGGTAATTGCTCTCTCGTGGCTTAGTTCCTTTGCTTTTCTGATCTTCAGGTTGAACCCCAATATCTGTCTCTGGGTTTTTATTATTTGTGCACAGACAGGGAGTTCACTCTTATGCTCTCCTCACTTTGCATCTGCCCTATATCCGATCTTTTCTTCCTTTTCTGTGGAACTTGAGGTTGGACTCAGGGCCTCACCAACACCAGGCAAGCCACAATTCAAAAGACTTCTTATGCTGGTCAGTGGTGGCGCACACCTGTAATCCCAGCACTCAGGGCAGAGGCAGGTGGATCTCTGTGAGTTCAAAGCCAGCCTGGTCTAGAGAGCAGGTTCCAGGACAGCCAGAGCTACACAGAAAAAACCCTGCCTCGAAAAAAACAAAACAGGCTTCTTTTTTTTTTTTTTTTTTTGGTAGTCACTGTATTTTATTGGAAAACATTGATATATACTTTTCTTCACAGCTTGAACTGAACACAATATTGCCCGGTTTAAAAACAAAAACAAGAATAAAAAACAAAACAAAAACCGAAACATTCCACAAAGTCCACAACCTCACGCCTACCTGCCCTTACCCTCAGCTCTTGGCTGGGTCTCCCGATATGCCCTGTCCCTCCCTCCCTCAAGGCTGGTGCCAAGGGGTGGAAAGGAGTCTCAAAGCTGGGCAGGTCCCAGCAAAAGCAACGTGATTGCCCTGGGGGGCCAGATGAGAACAGAGAAAGGAAACGAACCCAGACTGAACTGCCCACGTTGACTGACTTATGTCCCAGAGGCTAGAGTCAGAAGCAAGGGCGCGGATCATGCTCTCCGCCGGGGAGTGGGGCAGGCAGGGTGAGGAGGGCAGAGGCGGGCAGAAAGCAATGCCAAGTCACCACGGAGGGGCAGAAGGTGCCCGCTGCCCAGTTCAGGGCTGGTCCAAGAATGATGTGGGGATGGTCACTGTGTAATGTGCTGGTGATCTTTTTTCTTCTTCCCTTTTATGCCCCTTAAAACTTTGATTTTTGTCCCTAACATGCCGGGCCAACTAAAGGAAGGGTGGGAAGAGGGGAGATGAGCCCCACCATGCTCACAAGAACCAACCTGCAATAAACACTTCTGTGGGCCACCGCGCAGAGCAAAACAGGCTTCTGATATTGTTACTTCGGCTGGGTTCTCTTCAGCGCCCGTTTCCTCTGTCACAGAGCTAGTCACGTTTCCCTAGTCATTGTGTCACAGCTTTGTGCATTCCTCCCCGCTCTAGTCCCCTGTTCAGTCCCTCACTAGAGAGACCTTTCCAGAGTTCCTGAGAATATCATGATTGTATTTCCGCACTGTGACACAGGGCTATATCTTACTGAGATGCTTAGGAACTCTTAGGGTAACGGAGGCAAAAGTTCTCACATATATCTGAACGTGGAGGGCTCACTGACAAGGTCATAATACCTGCAGACCAGAGGACAGCAAGCCAAGAGGAGAAATCAGAGAAAAATCCGTCTCCTGACTCCCATGGGCGCCAGGCATGCACGTGATGTACACACACACACACACGTAGGTCAAATGCTCAGATACACTGAAAAAATAAATAACTCCTTTAAAAATTTCAATTTTGTGAGGAAAGGTGGCCAAAATGTTAAAAACTTTCCTGGGCCGATGATGTAGCTATAAAGTAGAACACTTGTCTCGAGCGAGAAGGCAGGCTCCTCCACAGACGGCGAAGCCTACCAAACACGGCAGAGCTTCCCTAGGTCCCGGCACTCCTCACAGCACTCCGACACTGCCTGCCACTCCATTCTCTGTGTATTTATAGCGATGGCGTCTCTCTAATGTCGAGGAGAATCTAGAGGACACTGTCCTGACTACCTAGCGCGCCTCTTTTTCTTTCTTTCTTTTTTAAACATTTATTTATTTATCATGTATACAGTGTTCTGCCTGCATGTGTGTCCACAAGCTAGACCAGAAGAGGGCATCAGATCCTATCAGGGATGACTGTGGGCCACCATGTAGTTGCTGGGAAATTGAACTCAGGTCCTCTGGAAGAGCAGCCAGTGCTCTTAACTTCTAAGCCATCTCTCCAGTCCTCACGCCCCCTTTTCAGCTAGTTGAGTGTGTTCCCCAAGCCTCATAGACCCCCACTTACCTGAATTTTGTCTTCTTTTCCTCACAACCTTCCAGGGCTCTTTCCCTTGCTCCAGCAAGGAAATCACATCTGGTTTAGAAATGAAGCATCCTACTTAGAAGAAAAGAAAAATGAGGTAATGAGGAAATAAAACGAAAATTCAAAATTTCTTTGGTTCATTTTAGTGAAATTTATTACAAAACATAGGTTACCATGACAATTGATAAAGTCCTTAAAGAAGGTAAGCTGGTTTAGGAACATTCACATGAAGGTTATCTAATAAATCCAGGTTAGAGAGGAAGGGGAAAGAACCTTTGTGAGGCAGTAGGCAAGCTACTCCTATGCTTAATTCTCTTTATCTGTAAAAAACAACAGGAGGAGTGTCTGCTACAGGGGCTGGAGAGATGGCTCTGTGGTTAAGAGCACACATTGCTCTTGCAGTGGGCCTGAGTTCAGTTTCTAGCACCCACAACTCCCAGCTCCAGGGAAACCTGCCACCCTCTTCTGGCCTCCTCGGGCACTGAATTCACAGACACATACTAAAACACACAAACACATATGGAAAAATAAATCATTAAAAAATTGTCTACTAGTCTCCAGCCATTACCCAGACACAGAGGAAGCAAGATGTGACTGCCTCGCTGAATAAGGTACCGAGCCACGTGGCTAACATAGACAGGAATAATGGGCTAATATAAGATGTAAGAATTAGTTAATAAGAAAATCCTGAGCTACTAGGCCAACTAGTTTATAATTTAAAAAAGTGTCTACTTTTAGTGGCTCATGCCTGTAATACCTGCACTTAGTGGCTGAAGCAAGAGGATGTTGAAATTGACTTTGAAGTCATTCTGGGATACAAAGAGAGAAGCTATTTCTTTAATAATAATAATAATAAATGTCTATTTTATGGCAGTACCTAAGCACTACCTAGCTGAACTATGCGTATCTCATTAGCTATTAATACTGTTACTTTACTGAGGGGAAAACAATTAGTTTCCCAAGAGACATTTACTGCTATTTCTTTATTTCCCGTTGTGTGGGTGTTTGTACATGTTTGTTGTGTTATGTGGGTATGATGTGGGTATGCACTGGTTGGTGTGGATGTGTGCCTTTGTGCAGGTGTGTGTGCGTGTTTGTGCATACTCTGTGGAGACTAGAGATTGACATCTGTTGTCTTCCTTCAATAGCTCTTCATCTTATTTAGTGTGTGTGTGTGTGTGGTCAGAGGACAACTTCTAAGAGTTAGTCCTTTCCTTCTCTGGATGAGGCAGGGCATCTCTCATCTCTGCTAGGCTGCATATTCTAGGCGGGTTGATAAGCTTCCAGGTGATCCTCCTGTTTCCACCTCCCATCTCACCAAGGGAGGGAACAGATTCACACCACTGCATCCAGTTGTTACATAAGATCCAGGAACTGAACTCAGGTTGTTGGGTTTTATGTTTCTACTGGTTCTAACCACTGAATGATCTTTCCGGCCTTCCAACCTGTTTTCGAAATAAGGTCCTTCATTAAACCTTAATATCACTGAATTGGCTAGGCTGACTGGCCAGTGAGCTTCAGGGACCTCCTATCCCTGTCCTGACCCGATACTTACAGAAGTGTAAGGCCATCACGGTCTTTCACATGGGCTCTGAAGAGCTGAACTTGGGCGCTCTTTCTTAATATCCACTTGTCCAGCTGAACCACCACCCCGACCTCACATACTACTATTCTTATGATGTTCTTAGATTTTTAAATTTCAGCCATGAAAGGTGATAAAACTGACAGTTCATTAGCAAAGGTAATGAACAAGCCAGGTAGTGGTGGTGCACACCTTTAATCCCAGCACTTGGATGGCAGAGGCAGGTGAGTCTCTGTGAGTTTCGGGCCAGCCTGGTCTACAGAGCAAGTTCCAGGACAGCCAGGGCTACACAGAGATACCCTGTTTCGAACCACCCCCCCAAAACAAACAAACAAACAAAAACAAACAACAAAAAACCAAAGGTAATCAACTAGTTTACCTTGAGCTCTAAATAGATCCTGGTGACTTCACATGCTACTATATAAACTATACAAGTTCATTTGCTAGAGAAAGACTAGGAAACAATGCACAGCTATTTCCTTATAGGTAGACCAACAATAAAACATATAAAGCAATTTGGAGTTCAGAAACAAAGTGGCGGCCAGTGGGATGGTTCAGTGGGGAAAAGCATTTGCCGTTAAGACTGGTGACCCAAGTTCAGAGTTCCCAGGACCCACATGGTAGAAGTGGGGATATTGTGGAATAATCCTTCCGCAAACTGTGAATATGTGTTTTTTTTTTAAACATTTATTATGTGTGTATGCCTGAAGGCCAGAAGAGGGCACCAGACCTCATTACAGATGGTTGTGAGCCACCATGTGGTTGCTGGGAATTGAACTCAGGACCTTTGGAAGAGCAGGCAATGCTCTTAACTCCTGAGCCATCTCTCCAGCCCTGTGAATATGTGTTATAAAGAGCTGACAGGCCAGGTGCTTGGCAGGAAAAGCCAAACTGAGAAAATGATGGGAAGAAGGAAGGTAGAGAGAGAAGAGAGATGCCAGCCAGTCATTGAACAAACAGGATGTGTAGAAAATGAGCCACGTGGTGAAGCACAGATAAGAAATATGGGTTACGTTAAGTGTAAGAGTTAGGTAAGTAACAAGCCTGAGCATTTATAAAAAATATTTAGAAGCCGGGCGGTGGTGGCGCACGCCTTTAATCCCAGCACTCGGGAGGCAGAGGCAGGTGGATCTCTGTGAGTTTGAGACCAGCCTGGTCTACAAGAGCTAGTTCCAGGACAGGCTCCAAAACCACAGAGAAACCCTGTCTCGAAAAACCAAAAAAAAAAAAAAAATAATAATAATAATATTTAGTCTCTGTGTGGTAATTTGGAAGCAGCTACCAGGTCAGGGAGCAGGTGGTGTAATGGTCTTTCCTGTCTCTTTAAGAGACAAGCCCTGCCCACTCCCTCCCCTGTCCACAGATCTTCCTTCTGCCTCAGGCCTGAGCTCTCTTCCTTTTGGTCTGTCTCCCAAAGAGGTAGCTGTTGCCATGGCTCCTCTCCTCCCCACCACCATTTCTCTCTCTCTTTCTCTCTCTCCTCCCCTTCTCCCTTTTCCCTTACCCCTCCAAAACCCACTAAATAAATATCCAACCTCACTCTGCATGGTGTGCCTATCCGGCTGTCTCTCACCTGCCTGGGCTGTGGCTCCTCATGGGACTGATTGCACCACCCAGGTCTTTTACCCTCCATGTGTCTCCCTGCCTAGGACCCGCTGGCCCTATGGCCTGTGGTTCCCTACCTAGAACTGGCTGCTTTCATGGCCTGCCCTGGTCTTGGGACCTGCTGCCCACTGCCCACTGCCACTTGGGGCCCTGCAGGGTGGTCTCATGGCCTGCTGCCCCCTGCCACTCAGGGACCTGTGGGGTGGTCTCAAGGCCCGCTGCCCACTGCCGTCACTTGGGGACCTGTGGGGTAGTCTCATGGTCCACTGCCCACTGCCCACTGCCGCAACTCAGGGACCTGCACCATTTTATTTAATCCATTACAGGTGGCAGGACAGGAAAGCTCCGTCTACAGAGAGCCCACTCCTGCAATTTGTCCTCTGACCTCCCCATGTCACTGCACAGCCGTGGCCCCTTCCCCATGTGCATAAACAAAAAATATTTTAAAAGCAAAATGTCTTGTTTGATAGTGATAAGACTACATTGAAGTCTAGCCCCTGAAGTAGCTCACATCAGCTATTCAGGCTTTCAGGAGGCTGAGGCTGGAGGAAGGTGGTGTTACAAACCACCCTGCCCTACAATATGACCGTGTCTCAAATAAGTAAATAAAAGCTTTTAAGACGTTCTGCCATATAAAGGGCCCAAAGGTCACGTAAGCATGGGGAAAGCGAATGTACTGAATGAAAGTACTCACTCCCGACTAAACGTTCCAACTATCTCCTTAAAACAGGAAGCAACACAGGGGAGATGGCACGGGGGCAAGGGCGCTTGCTGCCAACCCACGTCCACTCCCAGGACATACACAGTGGAAGAAGAGAACCAACTTTCAAATACTGTCCTCTGACCTCCACACACTTGCTACAGCTTGTGCATGCCCCTCCCTTACCACATACACAATAAACAAACAAACAAATAAATGTAAAAAAAAGCAAATGTTTTCTTGGAAAGTTATTCTGGAAATTTCCAGAGAGAACGGATGTTAGCGCACACAATCAAGATGTCAAATAGACAGGCTTACCCAGCGAGGCCACATTGTGGTAGTTCTCCATCATCACGTCTTTGTACAGATCCCTCTGCGCTAGGTCCAGGTACTCCCACTCCTCCCGAGAGAAGGCTATGGATACATCACTGAACATCACTGATACCTGAATGACAAAGCAGATGGCACAGCTAAAGCAGACAAAAATCATCCAAAGCCCAGCGAGAAGACATGCAAGAGATGCTGAGAGAAGTGGGCATTTGCTGGTTGAGACAATTCTCCCTATGGAACATACCCACTGTGTAGCCCAGACTGGCCTTACAGAGATCCACCTGCCTCTGCTCCTGCGTGTTATATTAAAAGCGTGGTCCAGCACAGCTCAGAAGTGGGCCACTATAGCACACCGGCTTGACCTGAGAGACTACAACAGGAAAATGAGGGTTCTGCAGCAAGCTGCTTGTATGTTCTACGAGGGTCTTGCTGCTGCTCTTCTCTTCCTCCTCTTCTCCCCCAACTTCCATCCTCTCCCTTGTTATGAACTGTCACTTCCGGCTGCTACATACTCTGACATACCTCAAGAACCCAAATATGTATGGAAAGCAAAATCTGATCGAGCAGAACAATGAGAATGTGCTGGTTGGTTTTTGTCAGTTTAACACAAGCTACAGTCATCTGGGAAGAGAACCTCAATTAAGAAACTGCCTCCATCACACTGGCCTGTGGGCATGTCTGCAAGACGTTCTCTTGATTGATGTGGGAGTGCCCACTGCGGGTGGTACACCCTGGCCAGGTGGCTCTGGGTTGTTATATAAGAAAGATAGCTGAGCCAGGCGGTGGTGGTGCACGCCTTTAATTCCATCATTTGGGAGGCAGGGGCAGGTAGATCCCTGTGAGTTTGAGGCCAGCCTGGTCCACAGAGCGAGCTCCAAGACAGCTGTTACACAGAGAAACTCTGTCACACACACAAAAAAATGAAAACAAAACAGAAGAAAAAAAGAAAAGAAAAAGAAAAAATAGCTGAGCAAGCCGGAAAGAACAAGCCAGTGAGCAACATTCCTCCATGAAGCAACTGCTTCAGTTCCTGCCTCGAGTTCCTGTCCTGACTTCCTTCATGATGGACAATAAGCTGTAAGATGAAATACACAAACAAACAAACAAATCCTTCCCTCCCTCCGTGGCTTGCTAGTCACGGTGTTTACCACAGCAAGAGAGAGCTCCTAGGACAGATGTAACGGACACACTGCAGGTGGGGCGTCAAGAGCGAGAGACTAGCTGAGGGACAACAATAATCATAACAAGTGAGGTAGGACATGAATGCAAGGCAGCCTGGGCTACACAGCAATAACCCCTGTGTGTATGTGTGTGTGTGCTAATGCAGGCACGCATGTGGTAGTGAGACAACAGCTTTGTGGAGTCAGTTTTTGCCTTCCGCCTCTGTAAGTTACTGGAGTCAAATTCTCAGGTCACTAGGTTTCTATCACCCTGCAGCAAGGGCCTTTGGCCCACTGAGCTGCCTCACTGACTCCATTTTTTTTTGTTCTGTTTTAGAGGCAGAATCTCACATTGTAGCCTGGATCACCTGGGACCTGCAGCCTTTCCACTGCCTCAACCTCCCGAGTGCTGGAGTTAAAGGTGTTAAAGGTGCCACTGTCCCTAGCTCCAATATTGTCTTCAGGGACTAGGGAAACGGCTCAGTGAGTAATGTGCTTACTACACACGCATGAGGACCTGGGTTCAGATACAAGCAACTACACAAAGGCTGAGAAATGGAGGTCATGTGGTCATCCTAGCCTTCCCTATCTGAATGCAAATGTAACACTCCTCCTGAGCTCTTGGGGCTCTAGGGAAGCTCCTAAATCTCCTGAAAGCAAGTTTCCGCCAGACACATCCCTGCCCAGCCCTAAATCCACAAGACCTCACCATACCTTAGCGGGAGCCCAACAACAGCATGCTTATTCGTTTGTTTGTTTATTGGTTTCTCAAAATAGATAGGGTTTCTCTGTGTGTCCCATCTTCTCTCGGCTCATAGATGCCGAGTGATTTGTTCAGTGAGCACATGAATGACTGGAAAAGACGCCTGTGTTTTCCCTCAGTAGATTTGAAACAGCCGGGAGGGCCGGGCAATGGTGGCGCACGCCTTTAATCCCAGCACTCGGGAGGCAGAGGCAGGCGGATCTCTGTGAGTTCGAGACCAGCCTGGTCTACAGAGCTACTAGTTCCGGGACAGGCTCCAAAGCCACAGAGAAACCCTGTCTCGAAAAACCAAAAAAAAAAAAAAAAAAAAAAAGAAAAAAGAAACAGCCGGAGGAATGTCCTGGATGGGGTTCTCATAGTAAGTTTCACAATAAAGAAATGTTCCTATGTGTCTGGAGAGACGGCTCAGTCATTAAGGGTTCTCACAGAGGACCTGGATTAGGTCCCCAAGACCTATATGATGGCTTAGAACTTTAACTGCAATTCCAGAGATCTGACACCTTCTTCTGGCCTCCCTAGATCCTGGCACTCATGTGGTACATATGTATATACATACATACACACACACACTCATACATGGTGCATATATAAACCCCCATACACATAAAAAGAAATTTCAAAAAAAGAGGTATTCGCAGGACCTTAACATGACAGTGCTTCCAGAAAAAAGAATATGAACAGTTAACTTACACGGGCCATGGTTTGGAAATTCAACAGTCTTCCTTGAAATGTATTTCTCAGAAGAAGCAGAGTCCACTGGGGCCAGAGCTGGGGAGGAAAGCAAGTTGGTGAGATGGGCCCCAGAAGTCCCCAGACAATCTTTCCAGCTAGGTCACAACACCTTACCCAGTCTCCTGCAAAGTTTCCAACGCACAGCTGGAGTCACCAGACGTAAGAAAGAAAATCCAAGTACCAAGACTGGCAGCCATGTCAAACTACCGGGATACAAAATTTCACTCTTCCAGTATCAACACTCGCATTCTGAAGAATATGAGGAAATGGGCATTCTAACCAGCAAGCCAAAGACAGAATTTTTTTTAAAAAGTACATGCAGCATTTAATCCATACAAACCCTCTGACTCAGAAATTCTACTCTGAGGACTAAAGAAAACAATTATATATGCATAAATATTATATATATAATTGCTTATATACACACACACATATATATGGTCATCAAAGATGTACATCAAAACATGCTAACAAGATGGCTCAGCTGCTAATGGTACTTGCCACCAAGATGGATGATGACTTAGTTTGATCCCTATGCTCACACGAGGAAGAGAATGACTCCCACGAGTTGTCCCGACCTATACACTCATTCTATGGTATGCACACGCAAACACACATTCATACATACAAATAAATAAATGAGGGGGGAAACATTGAAATACACTGTCCATACAGGGAAAAAAAAGGCTGTAACAAAATCCTTCAATAGGAAAGAGACTAAATACGTAATTCAGCACCTACAGGATAAAAAGAAACCTGTCATTTTAAAATGATCCATACCAGCCGGGCAGTGGTGGCACACATCTTTAATAACACTCGCACCCAGGAGGCAGAGGCAGGTGGATCTCTGTGAGTGCGAGGCCAGCCTGGTCTACAGAGCAAGTTCCAGGACTGCCATGGCTAAGAGAATCCTTGTCTCAAAAAACCTAAGTAAATAAATAAAATAAATTACTAGTTATAAAAATAAAGGTTTTCCTTTGAGGGAAGTTATAAATATTAAGCACTGGAAAATGGATCTGTGCATGCAGACATTGGTGTAAGGAGTCAGGCCCTGTTTCCAAGAAATAGACCTTCTTATCCATTAAAATAGAAAAAAGCGTTTCACAGATCAAAGAGGTGGCATCCAATTCCCTTAACCTTACCTTAAAACAGGCAACAGCAATGTATTTCTCTCATTCTCGAGAGTGCTTTTAAAAGACTTCAGCAGGACTAGAGTAGGTGAGAATCCTAATACCCAAACTTTTCTCCGAGCCTTGTTCAGCCTGGTCAGACCTAAGCACAGGACACAAGCAGCCCTGTCACTCCCATCTGTCAGTCACACACAGGAGGAGAGAGAACTGTTGTCCTTTCCTGGTATCTCAGAAAGGCCAGTGTGGCGAATGGCCAGGGCTGGAACCCCACAGAGCCTGCTCCACGTGTTCTGTGTCCGAGTTTCTGCGATGCATCGGGGGGCACCCCCAGGGAGCCAAGCGAGTGTGGGGGTGTCGTTCAGATGTACCATTCTTTTCCCACGATCGGGAGCGCTTTGCTTTGTTTGCCACGAGTCTTTTGTGTGGCGCCCAGGTGAGTGGCTGGGAACCATTCATCTCGGGGACTGACATGCTACACCGCAGCCGACCCTGGGGTCAGAATCGCCCACTCCATGGCCTCCGCAACCTCGCTCACACAAGCCGCCCGGCATCCCATTCACTCACACAAATGCCATCACAGCGGTGCGGTCTCCTGGCCGCGCTCAGCCGGGTGTCACCTGCCACGCCCAGCAGGATCAGCCCGCCGGTCGTCCCCACGCAACCAGTGTCCGAGCCCAGTCCCTCCCAGTGCCCTCTTACCCCGCTGTCCGCAGAGCCTTCACTAAGTCCAGGGAACCCAGAGGCCAGCGCTGCTCAGCTGCCCCGCCCCACGCCGCCGAGGTGACGCCTGCTCGCTGGAGCCCAGACCAGCCACTGTCCCCAGACCCTGGAGGGCCTAAAGGGCTGCGCGCGGGGGCTGCTGGGAGGGACTGCCGCTCGCCCCCAAGTGCGCAGGCGCTGAACGCGCAGCGGAGTCCCAGGGCTGCTGTCGCTGTGAGCTTTATTGGGGTCGCAGGACTATGGGAGGAGCAGGGATCTCAGCTTTGCTTTTTTGAGGAAAAGGCTGGTTTCCTCCTGGGAAATTGTGTTTTTTTTATAAAAGCGTAGATTTGTTGTGGAGATGACTGCAAGTGAACGTGTTTTAGAATAAGATTTTAAAGGAAATGCCCGTCATGTATATAAGTTTGCTTCTGCCCCATCCTTGAAGATGTTTTTAAAAGATTTGTTCTGTGTATGGCTGTTTTGCCAAATGTATGCACGTGCACCGCCTGTGTACCTGGTGCCCAGGGAGGTCACCATGGATGTTCGTGAGCCACCCTATGGGCGCTGGGAACAGAATTCCGGGTTCACTGCAAGAGCATTAAGTTTTCTTAGGCTCTGAGGAGGGCCTTGTCCCGAAGATTTGAGTAACTCTAGACTAAGAGAAAATAAGATAAACAAGAGGCACTATGGCTAGAGCAGACAGCCCAGGATCAAGGAATCAGACAGATGCCCTCCTTTCTTTCAGTTTCTCTGTCCTGGAACTCACTCTGTAGACCAGGCCGGCCTCAAACTCAAAGATCCACCTGCTTCTGACTCCTGAGTGCTGTGGTTAAAGGTAGGTATCACCAACACCCAGCAACACCATAAATCTCAATTAATACTAATGAAATATTGGGGTAGGGGTAGAATCATTCCCATTTGATAGTATCCACTAAAAAACTCCAAAACAATGAAGGGTCATAATCCCAGCACTTGGGAGGCAGTGGTAGGTAGATCTCTGAGTTCAAGGCTAGCATGGGCTGCAGAGAGTTACAGTGATGTGGGAAGTCCTTCTGGATATGTGTTGATTTTATTGGTTAAAGAATAGAGAAGCTGCCGGGCAGTGGTGGCACACGCCTTTAATCCCAGCACTCGGGAGGCAGAGGCAGGCGGATCTCTGTGAGTTCGAGACCAGCCTGGTCTACAGAGCTAGTTCCAGGACAGGCTCCAAAACCACAGAGAAGCCCTGTCTCGAAAAACCAAAAAAAAAAAAAAAAAAAAAAAGGATAGAGAAGCTACTTGGGTCTACCGCAGGGCAGAATAGAGCGAGGCAGGGAAAACTAAACTGAATACTGGGAGAAAGAATGTCAGAGTCAGAGAGGAGCCATGTAGCCGCCAGTGGAGAAAGACGTGAGCCGTCAGCCAGAACCTTGCAGGTAGGCCACAAGCATCGTGGTAAAATATAAAATAATAGGAATGGGTTAACTTAAGATGTAAGAGCTTGT